>NW_027280164.1:25000-205823 GCF_046629955.1 Centroberyx affinis
CATTAGCAACAACCCCCTATGGAATCTAATCAGACGATAATTGAGTTCACACAAACAGGTTCAGGTATTTAGATGCTCTTAAGCTTTCTATAATCTGTTCCAACAGATATCTGCTTCCTCTGTTTTGGATGTCCATGGTTTAACATCCACTGAGCCGCCATTGCGTGATAAACTCAGAACATGCAATTAGCAGCAGGTCGGGAGCATAAGCATTTTTTACTGATGTCATCTTCACTCACCTCGCTCTGGATGCTTTGGACAATTGTGTTGACTGCATAATACCAATGCACTTTAACTGTGCATGCATATGCATGTACATGTGTGTTTATGCAGGCATTGGTGTGATAATGTCTTTGAAGATCTATGTGTTGGAAAAGTAATGTTGTCACTCAATTCAACAGCAGTGTTATCGCTTTACTTATTACTTCCTGGAAGCAGTCATTTGTATCACTAGTCATTATATTAGCCCCCAAAACTGGCCATTTCCTCTCTTTCCAAAAATTGCAATAAGTCAGTTTCCTCTCCTGCGAATGATCAGGAAACCAAACAGCGTTGATGTCAAATGTTCTTGTCGTCCTTTTGCTGGATAAAATCAAAGTAGTGGGAATACTTCCACCAAGAGAAAGTCAACCTTTATTCAACTATTTAGTCAACTATTTCTCATCAAAGTAGTGGGAATACTTCCACCCAGAGAAAGTCAATTTTCCTCCTCTAACCTAGCTCAGTGTGAGAGGACAATGACTAATTGATGAAAACGAATCAGTCGATGGTTATATTCACTCATGTTCCATAGCTGCTTATTTTTATTCATGGTCACCAGGGGGCTGGAGCCTATGTATCCCAGCATGCATTGTGTTGAAGGCAGGTTGCCAGTCCATCTCAGGGTCAACTGTTAGATTTTGGCTAATTCAACTAATATTTAGAGGGGGGTGATAACAAAAGCAGCACCTTATTTTTGGGGTTGGTAACTGTAATATCATCACTGAAATTGAAATAGTAATTAATAACATTACTGTAGCGCCTTAATGAGTGTTACCACCCAAAACGTGCCACTGCAGCAGTGCCCGGCTCTGCCAGTCTACCTGCTGTTCAATTCCATTCTTCCCTGGCGCAGAGAGTGGGCATATCAAGATCAACCGTCCCTCTGGCGCGCTGCCACAGGCTTTGTGCCAAGAGCAACAAACCTGCTGCCTGCTGAGACGCCCGGCCTCTAACTCCATCTTATCACCATCTCATACACACTCGCTCCTCACTAGACACAATGCCTTGAGGACAATATGTCTCTTTTCGTCTGGTAACCTCTGATCTACTCTTCTCCGCTCTCCACTTGTCTCAAGTTTCCTCTTTTCTACTGCTTTTTTTCTCCTGTCCTCGTTTAGTTTCCTCTCCTCTCCTTGCCACTTACTGTTCATGACATACTTAAAGTTGGAAATTTCACACGTTGGCAAATGGCAGCGAGAGGCAACTGTTTGAATTGTTGCACGCAGAAATCGTTTTCCCATCAATGACCATACTCGACACCAGAATTTCATTTGGGCAAAGAGGGCAATTACATGGCATCTCAATAAGTGGGGATGAGACGCTCTTCTCTGTTGTAGTCCCACTTTGTGATTTAGGCTGATAAAACGGCTGGATTTTCACATTAAAATCTTGCCTGGTGCAGCTTTAATCTCACCACTGAGCATGCTGAGTTTTCATGATGCATTTTACCAGCCCCAATCCTCCTCTTTCAGGCCTTAACCCAGCAGGTGGTGCTGTTTCAGTCACACACACACACACACACACACACACACACTTGCACGGACATGTACAGATCATCAACAAAACACTGTCATCAGCAGCTCAGCGGGGCTCCAGGAAGCTGGGCCCCACTTCCTTCCCTCTTCATGCCCCACCACTGACACCCTGCCTGGCCACCGGTCAGGGATGGTCTTGGTGGGCCTGGAAGTCGGCCACGGAGCTCAAAGTGACCTTCACTGCAAGACAGACGGTGGTGGGGAGGGGGTGTCGGGTGCGGGGGGGGGGGGGGGTGTAGAACCGGGGCAGCATTCCGATCTCTCTATTTTATGACACCTTTAATATCGGGAGTGCTCTTTGATGGAGACTTGAGCAGGGAGACGGCGGCGGGACAGCGACGGAGGGGACAGTGTGTTTTTGATGAGGGACGATCAGCCGGTCCAAAATGTGCTCCTGTTGCTTTTGGGTGCAGACGGCGGGGGGAGGGGGGGGGGGGGGGGGGGGGGGGATAAAGGAGAGGGCGAGAGGACGGTGCAGCGCTTCATTCACACTGACGCTCCCTCTGGAGGTCAGCCATGCAGTGTGAACGCTCCATTGACTCCACAGTGTCACGGCTCTCTGAGCCGTTTAGCCCGGGAGGCTTTACAGCTGTTTCATAACACATTTCATCTGTTCCAGTATACTGGTATTCTATTCTGTTCTGTTCTAGTCTATCACAATCCATTCAGTGCTATTATCTTCTCTTCTATTCTATCCAAATCCATTCTATTCTATCTCACTCCATTGTATTATATTCCATTCTATTCTATTACAATCCCTTCTATTCTATTCTATCTCAATACATGCAGTTTTATTATCTTGTCTTCTATTCTATCCAAATCCATTCTATTCTATTCTATTCTCTTCCATTCTATCCAAATCCATTCTATTCTATCTCAGTCCATTCTATTCTATTCCATTCTATTCTCTTACAATCCATTTTATTCTATTCCATTCTATTCTCTTACAATCCATTTTATTCTATTCTACTCTATCCTGTTCGATTTTGTTCTGTTCAATTCTATTCTATTCTATTCTATTCTAACAGCTTCTATTCTTTTCTATTCTATTACAATAGTCTATTCTAGTCTAGTCTATTCTACTCTATCTCAATCCATTCAGTGCTATTATCTTCTATTATATTACAATCCAGTCTATTCTGTTCAATTCTATTCTATTCCATTGTAATCCTTTCTATTCTATTCTATTCTATTATAAATCCCTTCTATTCTATTCTATTATAAATCCCTTCTATTCTATTCTATTCTATTCTATTCTGTACTATTCCGTTCTCTTCTATTCTATCTCAATACATTTTTATTATCTTGTCTTCTATTCTATTCAAATCCATTCTATTCTATTCTATTCTATTCTATTCTATTCTATTCTATTCTGTTCTGTTCTATCCCCCCTGTGTGCAGACAGTATTGAATGTGTGGTGAATGCAGCGGACCAGTGATCACTGTAGCAGAGCCTCAGTTCCAGGCTGCTGTTTCTCCAGCGGATTTCTCTTAAGTCTCGCAGTCTCGACGGACTGCAGAGCCAAGTGACAAACTGCCCCTCCACACATCCCATTATGCACTGAGGTCTGCACACACCGCCTGGCAAATGCCTGAATTACCGCGGGCCACAACCCTCCTGAAACAACATCAAGTCCCTGTTAGAGCACGCTCCCTCTTTTGTGTCTGCTTGTCCCTCATTCTTTCAGTTTCTTTCTCTCTGTTCGACAGATATGGGATAAGAAAGGCCAACACTGATACGGATAGTGATAGATAATGTCTGTAGATGTGTAGATAATGTCTGTAGATCTGTAGTTAATGTCTGTACAGACATTCAATGTCTTTAAATATGACCGTTTTCATGCCAAAAAATTCAAAACCAACTCATTATTCAGTGTTTCCCTGAGAATTCCCCAGCATCTGAACCAGCATTTAGACACTAAAACTCTTTGACTCCACTCAAAATGTTGCATTAGAATAGATCCAGGATAAGAGCTTCCTATAGACAACCAGTGTAATACTGATCAGTTGTACAATAAAAATGTAATCAAGCAAACTGCATTGTATCCATCATATCAGAGGTGGACGACAGTGACCAGTGGCCAATATCTGAATGACAGATTTCCCATATCGGCCCCATGTATCGGTCCAACTCTACATCGAACCCATTCATCTCCTCCCACCACCCGCTGCCCAATATCTTCCGAGAGAACATTGAATCCTGCTGCCTCTCCCGGCCCCAGGTTACCATGCGGGCCGATCGATATTTTCCCCCCTTCGCTTTTATCTGATCTCCTCTCCATGGTGCCCTGATGTGAAGCCTGAAGCAGGGTACTGAACTGGCCATCCGCTATTGGCTGATCTTTGGTACCAGGTGATGTCATCTTCTATAGAGTACAACAGGCAGTGACATCACCTGGCACCAAAGATCAGCCAATAACAGAGGGCCAATTCAGAAACCTGCTTTTCACCATTAGATGTCAGGCTTCACCACAGATTTGGGTTTGGCGTTTAGTTACTCTTTAAGTTTTTACATGGCTATCAGCTGCTATCAATAGATTATCAATGGGAATGGGCTAGTCTGTTTCATTTGAGGTGGTCACATGATGCATTGATATTCTGATTATTAATGGAATATTTGGCGGTGTATAAACTCAAACAGTGCCCTCTGATGAAAGCTAGTATGGTGAAAAGCAGCAGGGCAAAAACTTTCTTATAATGAGAAAGTTAATGGCTTGACCTTTCTGAAGTTTATGTGTTTGCAATCCTTTTGGTCTACAATTTGTCTGGTTGGTTATCAACGCTGTCCATCAAGTTTGAGCTGGTTGGTGAATCACCAGTCCTCTTTGATATCTGACATTGCTGATATCTGACGTTTGATGCATAGCCCAACACAGTGTCTACATTCACTACTGTAAATGTCTATCATTTTATTTTCAGAGGAGCGGGCAGTCCACGCCTTTGTCATAAATTTTCTCTATTTCACCGAAACAGTAAGGAGACAGCGTTATGGGTCATAGGATAGGTATGTGTGTGTGTGTGTGTGTGTGTGTGTGTGTGGGGGGGGGGGGGGGGGTAGAGAATTGGCATCTTTTTTGTCTGATATAAGTCATTATTTGTCCAGCATTGAACAGAGCCCCCCCACACCCCCGCACCATGAGTCAGAGAGATTCAAGGTCTGCTCTGTTCATTTTCAACCCATTGTGATTTCCAGCTGGGCCACCGGCCATATGAGTCCTCACACACAACACAACAAATCAATAGGATTTTATCCAGTGGCTGTCATCCGCCGAGCCTTCAAACACCCAAGGACAATATAAAATCTCTCTCTCTCTCTCTCTGTCTCTCTCTCTCTCTCTCTCTCTCTCTCTCTCTCTGTCTTACGCACACACACACACACACACGGAATTGGGAATTGACGGTGAAGCTCAAAGAAGCTGCAGCAGGGATTATGAGTGACAAAAAGAGATTTGTGAATGTGACCGATGCAACGTATCCCAGAGCCTCCCCTGCTCTCCACAGTGTTGATCCGCCATTATGAGACATTGCGAACATTGCAGTTAATAACACTGACATCCTGAATTGTGACCATACCTCCCTCCTTCTTCTCTCCTCCCTGCTCCTCCTGTCCATCCCTCTCTCTCTCTCTGCCTCTCTCTCTCTCTCTCTCTCTCAGCTAGAGAAGAGAGAGAGACCCCCCTCCCTCGCCCGCCCTCCCCCTGCCGCTAGCTAGCTCCAGCATGGCAGACAGTCGGCAGCCAGAAGACGGTGCCCCCCAGTGGGACCCGTCAGGAGGGCAGGACCCCGCGGGCGGCCACGGGGCCAACGGCTACTCCTCGTCCGCCTACAGGACCTGCCAGCCTGGGGGGGCCCATGTGGCCCCCTACTCCTCCGCCAGGGAGAACGGCTTCAATGGGGACCTGACCGGGGCGCACGCTGTAACTGCAGGTAAGACTGACTTGTTTCACGCATCAGGCTGGTGTTCTAGTGGTCAGACACCTGGCCCCTTCCACCTGGCATTAACATGTGCAAATCAGATTTTAATGTGCATCCAGCACATATTGTACTAGGCAAGATTAATGCAATAGTGTCCATCATTATGCAAGAAAGACACAAAAAGGGAGGAAAGCACAACATTTATGTAAAAGGAGATGGTACTCATCACATTCAATGATTGTACCTCATTGTTTCGCATCAATTTACTGTCCTTCACTGTTCTGCATCAACCTCGCTATAAATATAAAACCAGTAAATATCATGCTTACAGTACTATACTGACATTTACTGTTATCCCTGAGGATGCCCCCGTCAGCACACTATTTTACAGTAACAGTAACCAAAACTAATACTGTACAATCATGGCTACAACATCAGCTTTCAATACCGCCTGTATTGTCCTCCATGTTGAGTTGATTTAATGAGCTGCATGTCTAGTTATCAGAGATTTGTGATTTCAGCAGCAAAAAAGTAATAGTCACCTAGTTGACATGCTATGGAGAGATTATTCAGTAATTACATGGTGTAATTACCACACCATAGTACATGGGACATTATCGGTTCTCTATGATTGTTGAAAAGAAAATTGTACAGAGAAATTTCAATGCGAGGTTCAGTGACAGAGGGATAAATTGCTCGTTTAGAGAATGTGTGTGTATGTGTGAGAGAGAGAGAGAGAGAGAGAGAGAGAGAGGAGAGAGAGAGTGACAGCGTTGGTGTCCTGTCTCTCTTTGCGCGTGGGTTGGCAGCTCTCTGAGACCTCGCTAGAGTCACACACCGTTATTAACCGCGGTATAATTAATGGCTAAAATTTCTCTCTCTTGCTGTTCTCTCCTTCCCCCCTGAGAGTCAGGAACAATAATGTACTCACCATGTAACCATGGCAACGGCTCCCCTACAATTTACTTTGCCGGGGCTTTTGTTTCGAACGGCAACTGCAATCTCTTCGCCTTTCGGTTTCTGGTTTTTGCTGCTGACACTGTGCGACTCGGCGACTTGCTGGGTTTTAAGTAAAGACAAGGGGCCATTTAGCATCCTGTGACAAGACCCACATTAACCTCCCATCCCCACCCAGCGAGGGTTCCAGAGATATGGGGTTTTGAAAGCTCATACTTATATTTTTGGATTGTAGCTGCGCATAGCCATTGTGCCATTGAAAGCCATGGTAATGACATTCTTTTAGGTGTGTTAGCAGCTCCTTAAGGAAGAGTGAGGCAGGTTTCACTGCAGCTTTTACAGACTGAAGCTGTGGAGGAAAGAAATCCTCCCACACCACAGTGGAATGATTCTCTGGTCCGACATCTGATATATGCTTTGAGAATTTTCTAGAAACAAGTGTTAATATATTGAGAAAAAGGCAGAATAAGGCATTGGAAACAAATGGAATTATCTCACCCCATCGGCAGATTTTTTCACTTGTTTCATGAAAAATAGAATGTAAAGACTCAATACTCTGCCTCCAAACCTCCAAATCTCACAAAAATAGCACGGTGTATATCCTGACAAATCCCTGTACATCTACCTGTCCATTAGGTTGTGTAATTTTCTTTGTTGACCTACTGCATCAATGAGTAAGTACAGTGACGCATTAAGCGTAATGTGTGGGTCATAAGTTCACGCCGCCATTATGTGTAAATGTTAAGTGCTTTTTCTCCTGATCATGCAGGTGCTGGTTTGACATATAACAGTAACAGTATAACAGCATGACAGTCAGTACCATTTTTAAAATCTTAGACTTGCTGTCATTATGTTGTTTTTACCCTCTCTATTCTTATCCATTTATCCTCAGGTGCCTTGTTGTTTTTACTTGTAATTAATTTCATGAGTATATTTACTGTTAATTGATCGTTAAAGCACTTTGTAAACTTTAAAAAGTTTTTCAAAAGTGCTCCACAAATACAGTATTACTCCTATACTGTAAACACTCATGCACTGCTTGCTTGTAATGCGCTGCTCGCTGTCAGCGTTTTAAGTGGGCAGCTACCTGTTGGGCAGTGCTTTTATATAATTAACAGCCGCCAAGGCCTTGTGTGTTCCTCTGGCTCATTATAAGCACGTATCAAAGACATGACAGAAATAAACAGATTCCTCCCAGCTTCAAAGCCAACAAGAAAACAGCCCTTGGTTTCGCTCCCCCTCCTCTTGCGGGGAGGGGACCAAGAGCCTCAGCCCAGCACTTAGAACTGGGTTTTTATCTATTTGTGTGAGCATGAGTATGTGTGTGTGTTTGTGTGTGTGCGTGTTCAGAATCTCACTCCCAGATAAAACATGTGCTTCAGCAGTTTTAAATACCTTCTTCTCCCCCTCCATTCTTGTTCATAATTGCTGCCACGCATACTGATGCCATGCAAGATGCAGATGCAGAATTCACACACAACCCTGAACGGTAGCCCACGCCTGTACCATGTGTGTCCTACTTCTGAAAAAGTGACCCAGTTGCGGACAGCGGTTACTCCTCTGCATGCTTTGCAACATGTGAACATACATCTGTAATTGTGATCCATGCTTGTGAAAATACAGCAATGTTTGAGTCTGTTTCCTGCTGAGAAATTTCCCAGCATTAGCTACCTGCATAACAGTCATCACTGTTTAGTCTTATGGGAAGTGACCGCAATACATAGATAAGCTTATGGACCTTTATTTATCTATAGTAGAACTATATCGATGCCAGATACATATGGAATAATATTAATGAATTTGCATCATTTACAAGGCAAGAGTAAAAATTTTCTGCCCCATGAATGATGCAGTTCCGCTCTGGGTCAATCAGTAACAAATATGTCACCTTGTTTTCACCTGTAATTGTAGTGCAATTCTGAAAATGCCAGAATTCAGTGGTGTGATAAATCAATCAGTCAAGTTTTGTCAAAATTCAGATCAGAGTTAGGATGATAAACCCCCTTCTCCACCTGATTTTTTTGTCAATAATCAGCCATAATAATAATCAGTCTAAATTAGGAATGGGACGATCCGCTTGTCTCACGACACGATTCAATACAACCACGATACGATGTAATAAATAAAAGTCCAGTGACAACGAAGTCTGACTGTGCTGAATTATGTTCATTTCTGAGCCACAAATCTTTCTAGTGATGGCACTGGCTTGCTGGAATGTAAACAACAATTTAAAAATGTCATTACAAAGTGCAAATAATATAATTTGGATGGAGAGCTTGTGAAATTGTAATGGTCAAGCATCTCATTTGTGATTACTACAGCAGAATAAAATGGAGCTAATGTCACGATTCGTTGTCACATTTTTGTATTGTGATATTGAATTTCGATATATTGTCGCATCCCTAGTCCCTGAATATATTGCTGTCTTTTCACCCGCAGAAAAATCGCATGCCCCCTCAGCCGTTCTGTAATCCGGGCTGTGTGTGTGTGTGTGTGTGTGTGCACAACGTTTTGTCAGCATGCATCAGTGTCGCTGCAGAGCGGGGCAGGACAGGGCAGGACGGGGCAGGGCAGGCCGCAGCGGGGCAGGTGGGGGGCGACAGGACGGCTGATGTTGGCACTCGCTGAGCCTCTCCTCACTGTGAGAAGCCCTTCAGACACAACAAGAGCTACCCAAGCAGGAAATTGCCTCCTTGACATTCCTTTGAAACAAAGTTGAAAAAGCCAGCCAGCCGTGCACGGAGAGGTCAAGAGAGAGGGAGGGAAAGAGGGAGAAAGAAAGGAGAGAGAGCGGGTTAATAGAGTGAGAAAGTGAAAGTAAGAGACGGTCGATCGGTTGATTCGAGGGAGGGGCGAAGCTTGCATAAGCAGAAGAAGCCCTTGTCTCGTATCAGGCAGATTGCATTGACTGATGTCCATGTCCTTGAGCGGACTGAGCATGGTGTCAAGGAGCTTGTACCAGCTGCTTGAAGCTGCACTAGGCAAAGTTTTATGTAAAAATCCACCCATCTTAACAGCCTATAAGTCAGCCTAAGTGTCCCATTCCCACTAATTGAGACCCTGAAGATTGGCCCTATTTGCCCAGATGAAGTTCTCTACCCAAAGAGAGCAGCGATCCGTCCAGAGAAAGCTGGACTCACCAACATTAGATCTTTTCCTCTCTCGTCTCTTTGGTTTCCTTTGGTATAAAGCATCCCAGACCGGCCGGGTGGGTAAACATGAGTGTGCTGTGTGCAGTTTGCTGACATCATGCTACATGATTTCTGGGTATTGTAGTTCATAGTTTTCAAACAGTTACCTCTCGCTGCCATTCGGAGCCGCCAATGAGTAAACCTGCCTAGTGCAATTTTAAGATGGAAAGATTCACCCACGAGGTAAAACTGGTGCACTTACTATGGCGAGATAAACATTTACTCACTCCTCTCCTTTTGTTCCTCAGGGCAGCTACAGAACATACTGTTGGCGTAAACATGTCCACATTTTGTCAGTGTTTCTGTATTAGTTGTGGCGTGTACTGACTCATGGGTTCGACTCCATCTCAGGACCGCTGTCGCATGTCGTTCCCTTCTCTGTCTTTCCCGACGTTCCTAACGGTGTATTAGGTTCAATAACTCAGAAAGGTCATGAAACATATGTTCACATTTGATTTGGCCTTTTATTTTGATAGGAAAAGACAAGATAACCTTTTGCCTGTTTGGGATGTGGTGGACCTGTTGTCTTGCTTTGCTGTATTCTCATGAATCAAATAGCCACGGACTTTATGTACTGTACTGTTAGCACAGTTAGGCAATAAGCCACTCGATTCCGTGGTTTACAGTAAATTTAGAACAGCTAAAAGGCACGATAGTGGTAATGCACCATTGTAATTAAAAATAATGCAAATGTTCAAGAAATGTTCAAGCAATATATAGTTCTGGAACAGTAGCTAAATGAAGTGGTTGCTAAGCAACACATTCGTAACAGTATGATTGGTGATTTTTGGTAAGAGCAGTAATGTTTACATTAACTGATATGCAGTCAAAGGTGTGTATTATCATATTAGGTTAGATTGTGGAAATTGGGCAATATTAATGATAATATATACTGTACATATACACACACCATCATCATTAATGTTATTAATGTTTAAATTAAGTATATGCGGTCACAGGTATGTGTTTATTGGGTATTTCACAACAGCTTTGAATGTGACTCAGCCAATCAGGACCGAGTACTAGAACTATCTGTCTTATAATGCACAATTTCCCCCAAGGTCTGTCATGAGAAATCAGTATTCTCACATTTTAATACCATCAGTTGGCTTCAAAATCTCAAAAGGCTTGGTTTGGTAGGGCTCATTCTGGTTTACATCTTGTCACAGCAAAATATTGGCTATAATATTAGTCAATGTCAGAGCCATCATTGCCTATTTTTCTGGAGGCTACAGAGAGAGAAAAACAACCAAGGCATGTTGCCGGCATCTGAATTAGACCGGGACCGAAGTCGCCGGCGACTGTCCTGGCCCGCCGGTCTGTTGCTATGGCAACCACTCGCTTCACACATTTTTGGTGCCGGCTGGTATCAAACCAAACCGCGCTCTCGTTCTCCCTGTGCCCTCTCAGTCCTGCTGTGTGTGTGTGTGTGTGTGTGTGTGTGTGGCAGTCTGGCTGTGTGGTGCCTTGACTCAGGGCTTCCAGTCTTAGTCTCAGCTCAGAGAGAGAAGCATTCTCAGCTTCACCAGTCTGCCCAGCATACAGGTAATACAAGCCTGCGTGTGTGTGTGTGTGTGTGTGTGTGTGCATGTGTGTGTCAGTATGTAGCCTGTCTATGTCTCTGTGGATGGGTGCTATTAGTTTTTGAGTGGTGATAGGCTAAGATGCAGTCTTTCTATATACCAAAGGGCCTATTAGTGTGCGTGATTTATTCTCCTGTCAAAGCTAATGAAAGACAGGCTGTCAGAGCCGTGACTTTTTCAACCATTTGCGCAGCTTGACATCATTCTGTCAGAGAAATGCTGAGACAGCCGGACCCAGTTTTCATCAGTGTCAACCAGCAGCGTGGATGTGACAACGTCATTTTTTACCTCGCTATTGTTGCGTGTACGCGTGTGTCTGTGCATTTATTTGTGCGACTGAGAAATTGTGATGTCTCATTGAACCCGTTGCACCTGATGTTGCTATTGTATGTGCCTCAAATGGGTGTGTCTGGGAGAGCGCACGTGTGGGTACATGTTTGTGTGTGGGTGTGTGTGTGTGTGTGTGTGTGTGTCTGAGACAGAAAGCTAATTGGATTCAGGGCACGTTTGTCAGCCAGACATGGCTATGAGGAGGGTCTGTGCTCAGAGGGTGGGCAAAAACCGAGGCTGTCTGAAACAGGGGAGACAGCGGCTGGAACGGGGGGCTGCTGGCTGGGATAGAGGAGCCGAAACAGGGGCACTAGGGCCCAGGGGGGACGGGATAGAAACCGAGGCTGAAGGAGAGTGTCGAGGCTCGGGTTGAAAGCTGGTCCTAAGGCTGGGGAAGGAGGCTCAAGCTGGATGTTGAAAGATCGGACTGGGCTGCTAGGGTCTAAATAGATGCTCCATACAAATAAAGATGACTAATGGAGCGTCCAAAGCGGTGATGTAATGCTATTATTTTATAACAAGATGGAGTTAAAAGCCATCGGATTAGAACGACACCCACACACATCCTGGACTGTTTACTGATTTTTTTTTCTCTCTCATGTTGTTTTCATTCAAACTTTGTTCAAAAGTGAGAGAGGGTTCCTGTCGATAGGAATTATTTTGCTGCAGGGGTTGATGCATGAAACTCCTCTTTAAAATAGAGTATATTAGAATAAGATTTCCAAAATGAGACCAGTGTTTCCTCTTAGGTTCACATGTGCTCTCACCAGTATGTATTGTACTCCCATTTTGAAAAGATCTTCACAGGTACAAGCCTTGATGTGAGATGTGTGGCTGTATATCAGGTATTGTCACACTGTTGAAAATGCAGCCATTCATACGAATCAGCAGGCTTATTTTTTCCCCAGGTATAAGCTATAGGGGGGTGTTTATCAGTTGTTTGATGTTTCAACCTTTGAATGTGTTTTGATGTTTCCAGTTTTCAGCACTATTTCTCTGTATCGGAAGAAAGGGTTTTGCCTGGCAGCAGTAAAATAGTCTAATGCACTTTGCTGTTGAATAGAAAATGGGAAAATGGCTGATTTGAGTGGGTGAGTGGGCTGTGATGAGTGTCCCTGGAAGGTGTGTACGTGCATGTGTGTGTGTACGTGTGTATATGTGCTTGCATGTGTTTATGCCTGCCAACTTGTTTGTGTGGATTGTGTGTGTGTGCGCGTGCGCCGGTGTGCACTTGTGTTCATGCGTGGGTGAGTGTGATGTCGGACGGAGAACGGTCCTGAAACAGCAGCACTAAAACAAAAGCAGCACCCTGCCAACCAATCCCACATAACCACATTGTTGCCATGCAAATGAAGCCCGGGTAGACTAGCGTTTTGCAAACTCCCTACATGCCAAGTCATTAGATAGATCCATAGATAGAGATAGAGAGGGAGAGAGGGAGAGGGAGGGAGAGAGAGAGAGAGAGAGAGAGAAACATTAACTTAAAATTCAAAAAAGGCTTGTACCCATTCTTTTTTTCCCCCTCGACGCATTCGGTCCAAGCAGAGATCTGTCAGGAGATATAAATCATCACAAGTTCTAGTCAGGTTTCAGGGGGTTCACCAAAAGTTCAGACTCGGATTACTGGCTGTCTGCTGGGTATGGCAAGATGTGGCACTCGCAGTACCTTAGCTTAAGTGAGTCTACAATTGACCTTGTAGTTTTTAATTAATGTAGTAGAAAGCAAAAATAGCCAGAAATGTATTTGAAAGCCATATCTAATAAAAAGTCACATCAGGGGAGCATTCAGGACCAATTTATCCTCTATTTTTCCTCTTATCTCTAATATATTGACCAATAATATCTTGTCAGTCATCAGTCATTTCTCCACTTAGTCCGCAGAAATGTAGTCTATTTATATAATCAGGTTTGTAACTGCAGGGACTATTTCATGGATTTAGTGAAGCTCCTAAAATGGCAACAAATTGATTACAGTCCTGCCTCTAACTTACAACACATACAGTACCCCACAATACATACACAGATGTTTTGTGGTACCTGTGTCCTCTGCTCACAGGGTGCAGGAGTCCTTGTCACTCCCCACATTTGAAAGAAAGCAGCTGGGACCAGAGCCTTTCCCCACAGGGCTTTATCCCTCTGGCTCCAGCTTCCCGCCAATGTCAGAGAGTCAGACAGCGCTGACAGTCACAGAGTCTCGGTGCTGACAGTTACTGTTGTCCTGAAAACCCACATTCACTTCAATACACTTCAAAAAAATGGACGAGGAAGTTGGCGATTGCTCTGCTTGCTCTTGAAGAAGAGGATGAGGAGCCCATTGTGAAACAGAGGATGTAGTTAAAGTGAATGTTACTCACTGTCTGACTTCTCTGTCTGACATCTTCCTCTGTCTGACATTGACATAATGCATAATGCATCCAAGCCAATGAAAATAACTGGGGGGAAAAAGACACAGATGCATTAAAACAAAGTCTTGTGATCATGGCCTAAGGCAGATAAGTCCACTAGTATCAAGACAGTGACACTTGATTCAAGATTGTACATATGAAATAATTTCACCCCATTAGAAGAATTTTTTCTATTGTCTTGAGAACTATAAAGGACTTCAGATGGATATTACAGTATATGACGACTTAGCCACAATGTCCATTAAACTAGGTTTGGGAGCTCTTCTCCTTTGCCCATTTTTCCACTGTATTCTTGACTCAGGTAGTCGATCTCTTGCCTCTGGCAAGAGATCGACTACCTATTTAAATTTAAATGTTTTTATTTTTTTTGCTGTCTGCACTGGCTTCAGTGATGCTGAGTTTCCATGGCGACACCTGCAGCCTTCACAGTTGCAGTTGATGCAACAATTTCAGCTCCTTCACACCGGCTTTCATCCCAGGTTTTGAGTGACATCAGTCAAAACAGAGCAAAATAAAATGGACGGTCTGCCTGCAAAAATGAGATGGTTTTAGTGAGAAATATTTAGTTCAATTTCTTCTTTCTTTATCCGGTAAAAGTCAATTGAGCACCATGCTCTTTTCCAGCAACAGCCTGCTTCACATTCATGCAGTTACACACATTCACACCTGGGAGCTGCCCAGTACAACCACAGTCTTCTTTGATGGAAGTCTGGGGATTCAAACGATTGACCTTCCGGTCAAAAGCCCGCTTCTCTAGGCTCTAGGCTACCGCCACTGAATGTTTCAGAATTTCACCAAGGACTGATAGATCCTGTGTGTGTGCGTGCGTGTGTGTGTGTGTGTGTGTGTGTGTGTGTGTGTGTGTGTGTGTGCTCAGAGCAAGTGTCAGCGCGGATCGTGCAGGAAGTGACGGCAGAGGCAGTGGCAGTGCTGAAGGGAGAACAGGAGACTCACGCAGACACGGCCAAGAGGCTGCCATCAGGTAGGCCCCACACACACACACACAGACACACACTCTGTAGTGGACCTACTAGTATTCTATGCTATCCTATTATCCCATAAAACTCATGACATTCACTCAACTGGTTTCCAAATATTTCTTTATCCAAATTTGAATATTTCAAGCAAGTCCTATTGACTCTGACCCCCATAGTGCCACAGTAGCACACTGTTTCATGCAATTCATATATTATAAACTGGGACCAATACCAGGGCTGGATTATTACACTTTTTGTTGTGACAAGTAATATAGTGGTCAATTAAAAGGTGGGTAAACAATGACCTCTATCAGTGATCATCATAAGGCAAAAAAACACCAATACAAACAAACATAAAATAATTTATATTTGATTCCTTAAAAGGTAATTTTGAAACTGCTTATCATGATGTATACTATGAATTTACCTCATAAAGATTCACGTCTGTCTAGAAAGGGTCGGTGAAATGAGTTCAGGTGGCTTTACTTCATCTCTGGTTCCAAACTGTAATATTAGCGATTAAACAGAGTGCAGTGCTGCTGTCCCTGTTTAGCCCGTCTTGTTTGGTCTTGATGCACCATGACAGCTTCTTTCCAGACACAGACTTATGTAAATATGTGCGAGCGAGTGCACAAACGCACAAAATATCCGGGCACATGCACACCCAACCGTGCACTTGAGCGGACACACACGGTTGTGCACACAGACACACATAACACCCCGAAGTACACAGGCAAAGGCGGGCACAAACATATAAACACATGTAGAAGAGGTGGCTGTACATACATATGCAAAATGAATACCAGACAAATACGCAAACCTTGCACATTGTCAAACATTGCAGACTACGCATTATTCAACCCTATAGATATTACTGCTGATCACACAAAGATAAAATCCATCATCAATCATATCTTCATTAGCCTCTGGACTTGACCTTTAAAGGGTAATTTCTGTTGTTTTTCATGTAGTTTTCTGGTTGTTTGAGTGTGAGAGATTGGTTAAACTGAAATGCATGGTTTGGTTTCTGGTATTTTCCCACACAAACAACAGCAAAATGCATTCACTGGTACATGAATGGACCTTTGGGGAAAGCGGGGCATGTTTGAAATTTAGGCCAAAATCATTCTTACTTAGCAAAACAAAAAAACACAGATGGTTCCATTCTGAAAAACATAACTTCTCAGTAAAATGAGAATGAGAATTATTAAGATGATTCACAACTTAAATAGCAAACCTGAAATGTTTATTTTGTTCATGCCAAAGTATGACTATGCATCAGTTTTTTTTTTTATCTTACCTTGGAAGAAACTTTTCAGTTGGTGATTCAAGTTGATTCATGCGGATTTGACCAAGACTCAGGAAACATGTCATTCACCCCAACAGCTTTTTTTCTCATCGGTACTTATAATGTTAATGAAACAGAGTGGGCTGCTTTGTGCTGCGCTTGTATCACCATCAACACATCCAGTGTTATATAAGATGAAGCTGTACCCTATTTTGAGTTGCTTTGATCAGACCAACAGTTCATCAATGTTTCCTCCAGATCAGACTCCCCAGCGGTGGAGTTAGTCAGCAGAAAAACGCTCCATTATTGTATTCACATCCCGGCAGGTCGCAGAGCCTGTCAGAGGAGCTCAAAGGATTAGCCAAGGGAGCCTGCCAGGCAGCGCCCAGATGCCTACACACACACACACACACACACACACACCGTGCTGCAAGCATACAGCCATGCACACATCATGCATACAAACAGAAATCGAACAAACCGTAATCATCGATGAAGCTACTTTCAAAGGTTCCAAATCAAAATTGTCCCAGGGCAAAAATTGGGCCGGCTATGTCGTCAACAGTTTTTAAGTTTATTTTCTTGGTAAAATGTGATCGTTTCAGTTAATTATTTAATCCATACCCTTCCCAGAATATTTAACTATCATGAGATAGTTCGTGAGATGTGAGAAATAAAATGTTACAATTGTGGAAATGTGTTAATTCGACTTAAAAATATGGTGGGAAAAATACTCAAGCATTGACATGGTTCACATAAGTAGGCATAAAAGAGTAGATCTCACTAAAAGTAATTATGTGATTATGTCAAACAGTTTAATACAACATTTAAAATTGGGTGCGGCAGGAGCCAAAGATTAGAGAAGCAGGCTTGTGACCAGAAGGTCGTTGGTTTGAATCCCCGGACTGTGGGTGGGGGAAGTGAATGAGTAACACTCTCCTCTCCCTCAACAACTACTCTGGAGGAGCCCTTGAGCAAGACACTGAACCCCCAACTGTTCTAATGGATCTGCTCAGTAGCCACCAGTAGAAGACTGTAGTTGTACTGGGAAGCTCCCAGTGTGAATGTGTGGAACTGTATGAATATATAATGCTTGAATAAAAACAAACGGCTAAAATGATCGTTATTTGCAATTTCAGTCACTGATGGTCTGGTTTATGATCTGGGTTGATGAGGCTGAACTGTCCGCTTGCTGGTTTGATGCTGTCAGGTGTAAATTTTGATGTGGTTAGGTCCAGTCCCTAACCTGTAGCTGCAGATTTGGTGCAAGTGAATGACAACAGATGCTCAAAGCCCTATACAGTATGTGATGAATGTCTCTCTCCGTCCCTCTCTCCCTCTCTCTCTCTCTCTCTCTCTCTCTCTCTCTCTCTTTGTAGTTGAAGACACCACCAACCTGCCTCCCTCCCCTCCTCCCTCGCCTGCTGCAGAACACTTCGGCCTGCTGGAACAAGGTAGGGTCCCTCACGAGAGACCGAGGGGGGCGGAAAACGTGTGTATTTGAGAGTGTGCGTGTTTCTATGAGAGTGTGGTTTCTTTCTTTCCCATGACTGTAGTATCTGGAGTTTTGTGATCAGCCGACACCTCGGGGTGCTGGGGTGGGTTGGTGTTTTGGGGATACTCCTCAATCCCCCTCTCAGGATATGCCCCATCTCCAAGGGACAAACCGCGCATTGATGCCCCTTCAAGAAACCTGTACTTATCACAGTTGCTAAAAACAGGAACATGTTTAACATTTTTCAGACATCCATTTCTTTTGAAATCTTGCTCCCTCCTCCTCATTGTCTGCCTGGAACAGACAAATTCGTACCTTCATTGTTATCACCATTTATCTCTAAAAGAAAGAAGTCTTCAGCGCTCACCTGCATGACCCCCTTATATCAACCAGCGCCCCACTATTTCCATCATCCTCTCCTTCCGTTCCCCTATCTAACCTCCACCCCTCGCTGTTTTTCCACACACTAATATGACTGCCGGTTTAGTTAACCCCCCAACTTCTTGTTATTTTCACATGTGTAGTAATTTGTCTTTTTGGTTGATCTCATGTCTTTGGTTTTGAATGTCTAATCGTGGTGTTGCGTCATTGGCCACTGTCAGTCTGTCTGTATGTGTTGGGCTATGCCTGCAGATTGGAGTTTTAGCTATATAAACATTTCTCAGAGGCAGAGCTGCTCTGGAGGCAGAAATAATTTCATTGGTTGAGTTAAACCTCAGTGGGCGGAGCCAAAGAACCACAGTTTTTCTGGCTATGTAACGTTAGACCAAGTCCTAGTCTACACTAATCAAGATAAATTTGAAAACGCATGTTTATTTCTTCGTTTTGGCCTTCCACCCACACTGAGAGGGCGAAAACGCTCTCCCAAGTGGATGAATTTGAAAATGCTGATTTGGTGTTGTAGTGTGGACAGGGAAAACGGGGATTTTCGGAAATGCTTGTCTTGTTCCTGACTGAAAAAATGCAGTCTAGCCATATTAAGTTATTTCAGTTAGCTGGTTGGCCTAGCTGACATTCCAAATTCAAACCATAGCCATACTAGCCTATAGCTAGCTAGGTAAGCTAGTTAGCTAGCTGCTGACCTTCCATCATCATGAATGCGAGGTCATGAATGAATAAAAAAGAAAGTCATTGCCATTTATATTTTGACCACAGTTCTTGCTATTCAAGTTTGCCAGTTAGTTAACTAACCGATGAGATTATTTCTGCCTCCAGTGCAGCTCTGCCAATGAAATGTTTGCAGATCTAAAATTCCAATCTAAACTATGCCTGGCCTGTGTCTATATGTCTGTTCAGTCTGCAGTGCCTGAAATGTTAAAGAAGAGTCTGTAGGCGGGCCAGCCATGTACCAAATTCTTATTCTTAATATTTTATACCTAATATAAGAAGTAAGGGTTATGGGAGTATCTTTAAAAATGTATTTGTTTCCTGTTTTAAAATGGATTTCCATATCTTTTCATTTTGAATATGGATTTCCAAATTGTTTCTCTCAGAGTATGGCTGGCCCCTCCAAGCTTGGTCACCTTTCAGTTGCTTGTCACTGTCTCCATGTCAGTCTTGTTGCCTGTTCTGTATTTCTCGCTCTCAATCAACCTTTGTCTCTTTCTTACGTTTCCCCTCTCCTCGTCACTCTTTCTCGCTCTTTCTCTCTTTTTTTCTTTGTCTTTTATTTGTTAATTTCCCTCCTCCAGCTCTCTCTTCTTCACTGCAAAAAAGTCCATCTTAACAAAGGAATTCAATCTTAAAATACTATTTTTCTTAAAACAAGGGAAACAGTCTGCCAATAGAGGGAGATAATTCCACTTGCTTCCAATGCCGTCTCACCTGTTTCAGGAATTTTCTTGAAACAAGGAATATCTTGACATAAGGACGATCGGTCCCCTAGTTTTAAGACAATGTTGCTTGATTCAAGAAAATACCTGAAACATGAGTTGATTTGCATTGGAAAAAAGTGAAATTATCTCTTCCCATTGGCATCCCATTTAATTTTTTTCACTTGCTTTAAGAAAAAGTAAGTGAGTATTGAGATTTTAAGACTCAATACTAGATTCAAATCTTCTTTTGAGTTTGTTAAGAGGGAAATTTTTTGCAGGGTTCTTCGCCATCTTCCTCTTCTTCTTCTCCGCTGTCTATCTATCTTCCGGTCTGTGTGCCCAGATTTCCCTGCAGTTCTTCTCCTTGTGTCTGTCTTGTTTGTAGATGTAGGGGATGAGGAGGAGGCGGGCCCTCTCCGCCGCTTCCAAAATTCTCGGGAGAGGTGCAAGTTCCTCGCCCCCTCCATCTCAGTTTCCGTGCCCGAGGACGACCCCTACCACTCCGACGAGGAGTACTATGAGCACCCCTTGTTCAGCCCAGAGTGGACGCACTCGGGCTCTCGCCCCGCGGGGCAGGCCGTGGCCTTTAGACAGATCGAAGGTGAACCGCGCATGGTTCCTCTATGCCATTTTCTCCCTCCCTTCCCTCTCCTCTCTCTCTCTCTCTCTCTCCCTTCCGTTTTTAGCCCCACCCCTTTTTCTGTGATTTGACCTCCTCCCTCCCTCCCTTTCGTCCGTCCGTCCGTCCGTCCGTCTCTTCGTCCGTCCTTGTGTGTGTTCGTGTGTCCTTGTGATGTTCGTTCACTCAGGATCTGAGCACTTTCATGTTTGTTTGACAGTCATATTTCTTTTTTCCTTTATCTCAACCAAAGCCATTTGCTGCCTGTGGTTGCCACCCTATTAAGTCCAACACATAACAGTAATATCTCCAAAGTAGGACAAGGTTTCATTTTGAATCACTCTGTACACATAACACACTAGTTCTGCAAGTTCTGTACTGGGATGCATATAGACATTGATAATACAAAATGCTGTACAGGGTTGATTTTGGGGACTGGGCTTGAGGTCCAAATGGCTTTCACAAATATCACAGAGATGATTTCTGTGCATGAATGATGACCTCCATGCACATGTTCCTCTGTGCCTATCATCTCCCAGCGTTGTGTTTTGGTGCTATCACACCCCAAGACTGGTCCACCCCTTGTTAAAACCCCACCATCACGACCCCTCAACATCCGTCCTAAACTACTCTCACATACTCACTGTGGAACCAAGGAAGACTTTCAGCTCCACACGCACACTTGAACAAACACACCTGCCATTCACAACCATCCACACATAAATGCTCTAAATACTAAACACACTGTCTTTCCTTTAAGATTGACGGCCCAAATATGTAGAGGGAACCTTGGACCTTACTGTATTTCCACTTACACTAGTACACTATAGCTTATTATGTTGTGTCCCACTCCCAGCACCTGATCAGAGTAGAAACCATTTGCCTGGGCAGCTCCAGCAGCAGGCTACAACTTCATTCAGCCCTCTCCTCTTTCACAAAGCAGTCATTGACACACTTCAACCATTCCACTACCTAGCTACCTTCCCACAACAGCATCTCTAACCTAGACTGACATGAGATTTGTGCAAATATAGTGTCTAAAAATGTTATGTATGTTGCCAAAATTGGAAGTAGGAAGTAAATATTACGTCAAGTTAACCCCTCAGTGACAATTGCTCTCTTTCAATTTCTACATCTTCTACAAATCTATCGTTGCTGGACAAATTGTTGCAGTAACTAAATAGCTAGGGAAATAGATATCCTCATTTCTGGAAGTATTTTTTGACATCCTTTACCTGCTATGCCATATGTAGCTACAGGATTTCAACCCTTTTTACACTTAATAACAGGCATGGCAGCTGAAGAGCAGAGTTGCCCGCCCACATGCGTTATACAGTTACAATCCAAACCCCGCTATGTCAAGGATCAGCAGCATACTGCTCTATGCTGTACTGCACTGCAGCTCTCTCACAGCTGCTTTTTCCAAAGGTTTAAGGATTTCAGAGGTGCTCCAAACAGAAGTGTTTCAACAGTAGCACCACATTAAGACAAAAAGTGTTGGTGCTTCGTCTATGTTTAGATTTTCCTCAATCTCAGTCACCCTGAATGTTCCTTTATGATTAAAATGTGGACATTTTGTCTTGTGAAAAAAGTTACTGAATGGTAATGATCTGAGATTGATCTGAGTTGTGTGGGCATGGTGTGTATGAGAAAGAGAGAAGTGGGAATGGTTATATATGTTTTGTTTTTTTTTTTTAACTGATTCTTAATAATAAATACCCATAAGAAACAGTGTAGTTGCTGTGAAATAAATTAAAAAAAAACATTATCATGCATGACTAGAATCAATATGATATGAAAATATTCTTCACATATACTGTACATCAAGACAAGCAATCAAAAACCATCAAACAAAACATAAGAACAGTATGAACACACACAGCGTACATTTGTGATGTATTTATATCTGTCAACAGCAAACATTTAAGCCATCTTTTCCCAGAGCTGAAAGTGTCCCACCATAAATTGTGTTCCCACATAACACAAGTCTGTGTTGCCCGTAGTCTTGATGTGTCCACCTCTCACCCCTGTTTTTGAGAAGAAGAGACCGTCGAGGCTCTTACAGCCGACTACGAGGAGATGGAGGTGGAAGAGGAGGAGGAGGAGGAGGAGGAGGAGGAGAGTGCAGAGGCAGCAGAGTCCGAGGCAGCTCTTGACGAGCAGCAGTGGAGCGGGGAAGAGCCCGAGCTGGACAGCCCCCCAGCTGAGCCCTTAGAGCAGGCAGAGGCCATAGGCGAGGCCCAAGCTCCGGCCCTGGAGCAGGCCCAGGCAGCTAGTGCTGGCACAGAAAGTCCTAAGGAGAGAGAGGAGGAGGAGGAGGAGAAGGAGGAGGAGGAAGTAGAGGGTGAGGAGAGCCCTGAAAAAGGTGTGTCCTGCCCTCTGCTCTCCCTGCCTGCATGTAACTGCATTGTCTATAAGAACTGTATAAGAACACCAGACACGTGTTAAATGAACCCTTAAGCATATAACACATTATAATTAAGGTGGAATGGCAAATTATCCTCCCTGCGCTCGGCTGAGGCTGCAAGGCAACACAGGCTTGTTGGTGAAAAGAGTCACATTCTTTTAACTTTCCCTGGTTTTCTTTGTACGTTCCTTTTGCGCTTGCGTTTTCAGTTTCTTGCTGCGGTTTTGGGGCCGGCCGTTTTGTATTTGTGTGATGAAGTGAAGTGTTGCTGAACATAACGATGCTTTTTCTCACCGGCTACAAGCTCACAGGTGTCTCATCATGTTTACACATTGCTTAGTGCCGGAATGCCAGTGCAAGACATTCAAATTATATAACCATAAATCATTACTTATGCACATGCACATTTAATGTATGGAATTTTCTGTGAGATTTTGTCTTGGCTGTGTCATGTTCATTGTAGTATTGCTGTAATGTTAGAACCATGCCTCTTCAAATGTATTATTTTCTCCGCAAAATGCCAATTCATCTGTTTTTTTATTCATATTTTGCACATGACAATGTGCATATGGCATTTCCATGTCATTCAACTCTGTCATTCAATTCTGTATTTGTGTTAATATTTGTTAAATAATGTTATGACATATGGAAGCCATTTTCACTAGTGTTGCAATTCTGCATTTAGTTAACAGCCACAATTCATTTGATGTTAACCAAAAAATGTGAACAAGAATAGATTTTAACTGGGTAAAATACAACATAGTTCTTCACTGTATTGTGAAAGAATGACAGAAATGCTATTCTTTTTCTTTTCTATTTGATGTTTTAAAGAGTCACATGGATAGCCATCTCATATATCATTGCTTGGTTCCCATAAATCAGCGTCACAGTTGCTTCATGCCGGTTCCGTCACATTCCATGCCATATTCTCATCCATCTGTGAGTTGGTGGACCCCATGATCTCGCCGTTCTTCTTCAGTGATGGCCGTGTCATTGTGCTGTAAGTTTCTGAGGAGAGCTTTGCCTGTATCTGTGATATCGGCTTTCCTAGTCCCTGGCTAAATATTATCTCACCTGCAGCATGACACTTTTCTGTGGTGATTCAAACAGCCAACTTAAAGGTGTGCTTTCAGCTTTGAAGATGGACTCAGACAAGCAAGGCAGCGAGAGAAGTGGTTCCATGAGCCCAGACAGCATCGGATCGGAGAAACGCCCAGAAGAGTTCGAGCCCCAGATCCAGGGGTTCTTTGCTGGCGAACGAGTGGTACCAGAGAGCCCCACCATGGATATGCCCTCCTTTGTTCCTCCGAATGTTCAGAACCAAGCCAAAGAATCTACCAAGTCACTCACCCTTCAGCCTACATATGGTGAACCCATCACAGTGTCTGAAAAGCAGCCTTCAGTGGAAGTTGTAGAGTTCAGCAGCATCAGTGCTCCATCTGATTTCTCTTCAATGGGAGTCAAAGTTCAAGGAGGAGACTCAACAAAAGAGGCAGGAGACAAATCTGGCATGTCGGCATATTTCGAAACATCAGCTTTGGAGGTTGATGAGGCTCCACAGTGTAGGGCTGAAGGTTATTATGAACTAAGCAGAGCTGGTGAAGAGAAAAGTACAGCTGATCCCATGCCTCAGGAAATCAGCTACAGCACACTGGCCCAAGCCCCGGACAAGTTAGAAACTAAAAAAAGTCCAGCAGAAGACCCCAGGGTGTTCACAGTTCCCGACAGGAGTAATGAATGCAGGCTTTCCCCAGGTAAATTGGCCCTAGACCAGAGAAGTTACTCACTCAACATCACCATTGGAGCAATGGATCCAAGTGGCCAAGGCAGGCCTAGGAACTTCTCCCCACTGGCCACAGATATCATGTCCTACACAAGTGGAAGTCTAGATGAGTCAGCAGACTACCTCCCAGTCACTACCCCCTCCATGGATAAGCCTCCACCCTTCCCTCCCCTGATCCTGGAGACTGCAGCCTCCATCACCTCAGATTCCTCATCTCCTCCACAGACTACTGAGTCAGCTAGCAAAACCAGCCCTCAGCCAGAGTCTCCTGAATCCCCCCAACCCTTTAAGTATACCTATAAAAATGGCACAGTGATGGCACCAGACCTGCCTGAGATGCTGGACCTTGCCGGGACCCGCTCCAGACTGGCATCGGAGAACACTGACCCAGAGATCATCCGGAGGAAGTCGGTTCCCAGTGATGTTCCTACCTTCAGTGACCCAATGGCTAACCTTGTTTCAGGGGAACAGAGTCCTGCAGCCATTAAGAGTGAAAGCCAGCTGGAAGAAATGGGCTATTGTGTGTTCAGTGAATATTCAGGGCCCATGCCATCACCTGCAGATGTCCTCAGCCCCATAGACTCCTCTGCACAGGTCTTCACCCCCTCTGTCCTGGAGGAGAAAGTGGCAGAGCAGGCCAGGAAATTAGCAGTCAGAGACACATCTGTGGAGAGCCAGGCATCAGAGGCTGCCGATGTCACCAAAGAGAGAGACCAGACACAGGTAAAGAGAACAGATTCTGCAGAAGAAAAAGGGAAAACAGTTGCAGATGACGAGCTGAGTAAGTCTGTGAGTGAGCCTGATGAGACACCGTCTAGTCAGCCAGGCGAGTCCTTTGTGACACCGACTGTCACTGTCACTCTAGAGGAGGGCGGGAGGTCAGTGAGCGAGACCGAACGACAACTCAGCGGTGACGGCTCAGCTTCGGAAACTGAGATTGCGGACTACGAGAGGAAGATCCGCAAGTTGGAGATGGAGGACAGGCCCCTCAGCGTGGAGGAGGCGAGAGAACTGCAGGAGCTTAGGGAGAAGGTCAAGCTGGTCCATCAGGAGGCCTATGAGGAGGTGGATGCCGAAGATGTGTACCAGCTGACCGGCGTGGCAAAGGACCGCATTGCCAGGCCTGTCAAAACTTCACCTGCCTCGTCTGTGGAGAGCAACATCGATGATGACAAGCTGCTCTCCCCAGTACTCTCACCAGCCAAGCTTAAACAGATGGAGGCATATGGCTCTCCAAAAAGAATAGCCTCACCAGTGTTTGGAATAAGTAAAGAGGAGAAAGAGAAGGAGGAAAGAAAAATGAGGGAGGAGAAAGAGAAGCAAGAAGCAGATAGGAAAATGAGGGAAGAGAAAGACAAGGAAGAGGCAGAGAGGAAAATGAGGGAAGAGAAAGAGAAAGAGGAGGCAGAGAGGAAAATCAGGGAAGAGAAAGAGAAGGAAGAGAGGGAAATGAAAGAGAAAGAAGAGAGGGAGAAGAAAGAGAAAGAGGAGAGAGAGAAAATAGAGGCCGAGAAGATAATGAGGGAAGAGAAAGAGAAGGAAGAGAAAGAGCAGAAAGAGAGAGAAATGAAAGAGAAATTGGAGAAAGAGCAAAAAGAGAAAGAGGAGAGAGAGGCGAGGGAGAAGGAAGAGAAAGAGAAGATAGAGAGGGAGATGAAAGAGAAGGAGGAGAAAGAGAAGAAGGAGAGAGAGGAGAGGGAAAAGATAGAGGCGGAGGAGAGAGAGAGGAAAGAGAGGGAGGAGAAAGAGAAGAAGGAGAGGGAAGAGAAAGAAAAGAGAGAGAAGGAAGAGAAAGAAAAGATGGAGAAGGAGGAGAAAGAGAAGAAAGCGAGGGAGGAGGAAGAGAAAGCCAAGGCCGAAGTGGAAGATATGGAAAATAAGGTCCCAGTCACCAGCCCAGAGCCTGAAGTTACCCCCGCTGCACAAGGCGGTCCTACAGAAGACAAAGACAAAACTATGGAGACTGCCAGGCAACCGGAAGAAATAGCAGCGACGAAGCCTGCTGAGAAAGAACCTGAAAAACCTGTGAAGGTGGAGAAGGATTCACTAAATGCTGAAGAAGAAGATGAGGATGATAGAGAGGCAGTAGACGGAGCAGAGGCAGGAGCCGGGGCAGCAGCAACCAAGGAGATCCCCGAGACTCGCGCTGCCATAGAATCCGTGGTGACGGTCGAAGACGATTTTATCACTGTGGTCCAGACCATCGACGAAGGCGAGGAGCCGGGACACAGCGTGCGCTTCTCCGCTCCGCCCGAGACCGAGGCCCTCCACGGCGCTGCCCAGGAAGAGGAGGAAGAGGAGGAGTCCGTGGAGATGGCCCAGGAAGCAGAGATGGAGTCTGCCAGTTTGGAGGAGGTGTCCGATGTCCCCGAGGCTCCGGAGACCCCCGCCTCCCCCGAGAAGGAGGCCCAGACCACAGAGACAGAGAGCTATGACAGGGATGAAACCACCATGGACGACTCCATCCTGGACAGCTCCTGGATCGACACTCAAGGTGAGATCTCTTAGCTTGTTTGTTCATGGGTTCGTTCATTTCCCTCCTTCCTTCCTTCTTTCTTTCTTCCTTTCTTCCATCCTTCCTTCCTTCCTTCCTCTCTTCTGTCTCTGCAATCAGTCGCAAACCAATCTCAGAACCCATCGTCTATCCGTCTGATGACGATTAGACTCTGGGGGCGACGGCCAATATTTCGGGGTTTCCGGTGTAGCCAGCGGACATCCATGCACCGGTCATCGCTTACAGTCCGATTAGCAACTTGAGACGTGAGAATGGAGTTGGAGCTGAGAGACGCAGATATCTGTTTATAGAGATTAGTCGAAATGTCGTCTGGACCTAAAAAACTTGTGAAACAATCCGGTCGTAGACGTCGTCTCTCAACTCCAACTCCATTCTCGCGTCTCAAGTTGCTAATCGGACTGTAAACAATAACCGGCGCATGGAAGAGGAAGTCTTGGCCCGGATGTCCGCTGGCTACACCGGAAACTCCGAAATATTGGCTGTCGCCCCCAAAGTCTAATCGTCATCAGACGGATAGACGATGGGTTCCGAGATTGGTCGCAAACAGTCCGGGGACAGAAGTGATTGGTGTCTATTGGTGTATAATACATTTCCTCTGGACCGCGTTTTTCATCTCTTGTTTTGCTTTCCTGTAGATGATGATAAGAGCATGGCTACAGAGCAGATTGAGCCTCTGCCCAAGGTGGCCAGCCCACTCAAGAAGCCTGCTGCGGTCCAGGACAAGCAGCTGCAGCAGCAGACCAAGCCGGAGAAACAGGAGAAGCTGGTCAAACCCAAGCCTAAAGGAGGCCGGCCAAAGGGACGTATCTCCACACCAGAGCGCAAACCTGTCCGCAAAGAACCTGTCTACATCCCAAGAGAGGATGTCAAGAAGAAAAAAGGTTCCCGTGTTTTTATTTTTGTTTTCTCTTTGATTTTTAAACTATATTGATTATGAATTATTCTACATAGTCCTCAGTTCTGATTGGTTGAGACACATTCAAGGGTTTTAGGTACTCTGCCTCATCTTGTCAGTGTAAATCACTGTAAATCACGGCCTCATGTTTTATTGCTTACTTATACAACTGCTATCATGCGCTGAACTGACATTAGTCTTAATAACGTTTGTTTCTTGTTTGTTTTGTCATTGTTGTGTTATATACTATTGTGTCTTGTACTGTTCTGTTTTCCATTTGTTTTGTGAGTGTTTGGGACCCCCTTGAAAACGAGATGATACATCTCAAGGGGTTTATCCTAATATAATAAATTTCAAAAATAACTCACTGACATTGATCTGGACATCAGCTGTAATAAGTGTAGTGAAACTGGGGAATTTTCATACTGAGGCATTGCATATTTTATTATGGCGCGGGCATGTCTGTCTTTGCCTATCGTTGTATCTCTCTCTGTTCTGAGCGGCCTCTCTCCCTCTGACAATGTAGCCGTGATAAAGAAGACCGAGCTTACCAAGAAAACCGAGGTTCAGACTCGCTCTCCATCCAGGAGGAGTGTGCTGAAGCCCGCTGTCCGCCAGACCCGCCCCACCCAGCACCACTCCTGCCCCCGGAGGAGACCTACAGGTGACACTTTGCCTCGTCCCACCGCACGACGGGTGCTGTCTGCAGCGGGGCCGCCAGAACGCCAGCACCCGCCGCATCTCACCTTCACTGTCAGCTTCCATTTGGTTTTTCGGCTTCCATTTTGTTTTATGGGTTGCCATGTTTTGTGTGTGTGTCTTTATATTTGATCAGAATAAAAAAAATAACTGCCGTACATTTTTTCATTTGCCTTTTTTATTTTTGCACATGTGCCTGATCTTAACTTTCTTTTTACTCGAATGCATCCTTCCTTGCTGCTACCATGTTCATCATCCTGTTTGTATGTTCTGGGAGGACTGTTGGGCGACTGTATGCTGCTGCAACATGTTTTTGCTAATCTCTCATGTCATTGTCCATAACACTTCAAAGCTTGTCTGATAATGGTCTGAAATACCTGTAATGAAACACCTCCCTGACCTCCCTGGTCTTCCACAGAGTTCTGTAGCGACTCAAGCTTTTTCTGGTTTATACCCATGGTTGCCAGGCAACTAGTGGTCTGCGGTTTTGTTCTACAGACCTGACTGTACAAAGACTCCCCAATGCTCCTCCGTCACAGAGGCGGTTTGCACTTCATTCCTCCCCGACGGACGGAATTCTGTGTCATTGACGATGAAAGCTCAGTAGACTGCTGCATTGCCCCAATTAGATTTGTGCAGGGGGTGGGTTGCCTTACATAATACAAAATCTCCCATTCTGTGTGATATCCTGCCAAATCTTTGCAGAACAGAGCTTTCTCTTGCTCCAACGGGGCAGCAGCCCGCTCCCATGGAATATTCAATTTGTCATATAGCTTAGCACGCCAGATTTGGGGTTTGCAAAGTTACAAAGTGTTATTTTCAGATGGAGTGGGAGAGACTGTGCATGCGTGTGTCTGTGTGTGTGTGTGTGTGTGTTCTTGCATTTCTATCCTCGCAAGGATAGAAAGATGAGGAAAATCCCCCCAAAACCCCCAAAGTGAGAACATTTCTCACAATAAAGTCACAACGAAACGGCATTTTGAGAGCATCTTGCTTCCTTAATGTGATGTATTTGGGGCGGGACATAATGTGGGAAGGGATCATTCAAAATTGTAAACCAATGGGGTATCAGTTAGGGAGAGAAAGGCAGTTGCATTGGATGGGAGGTGCAGGATTGTTTCAAAAATCTGTGATGGTTTTATTGGTTGGAATTTTTATGTAGGCCTCCTAGTACAAGATGACGTTACCACTAAAAATTTTCCATTTTCCATGAAGTAAAAGTAATGAGATTTTGATATAAAAATACAAGAGAATACTTGTTTTGTCTCTTTTATTTAGCATAAATTGTCAAATGGGTGTATGGTATAAGAATGAGCTAAAAAAAAAAAGTCAAAAAAGGCATTTTTCATTTCAGTGAAACTTTAAGGCTAATTTGGGGTGATGACTTGAGTTTAAGGTTAAGATTAGAATTAGGATTATAGGTTTAGGTTAGGGTAAGGGTCAAGGTTAGGCATGTAGTGGTGAAGGTTAGGGTTAGGGGTTAAGGAATAAAGGTTGTCAATGAAGGTCCTCACGCATTTGTATAGTAATACATATGCGTGTGCGTGTGTGTGTGTGCAAGAGAGAAAATGAGTTGCTTTTTTTGCGAGTTTACTTTTTTCCTTACTTGCTGTTGAATTTTGTCTGACCTAAATACCCTCCCACTCTCTTTGTGTCTCTCTGTCTCTCTGTCTGTCTCTCAGTACCAGACGGCCGTCAGCCCCTCAGCGTTGCCAGACAGTCTCGGGACAGAGCCTCGGTTAGTATACTCCACCAGTGACCTCTGCCTCACAAACCACTCAAATATTGTATTGCAATCTGCCTAAATCACGAAGTGGGGTTGCAATAGAGAAGAGAGCGTCCCATCCCATCTGGAAATCTTCTCCACACACAGGATGTGACTAATTAAAACTAATTAAACACCAGGCTGGACTCACCAACGTCTGGTCCCTTTGGTTTCCTTTGGTATAAAGCATCACAGACCAGTTGGTTTGGTAAACATGAGCGTGTTGTGTGCAGTTTACTGACGTCACCTTACAGGATTTCTGGGTATTGAAGTTAAAACAGTTTTCAAACCGTTACAGTACCTCTTGCTGCCATTTGGATCAGCTAGTAGTGCTTTAAGACAGTGAAACAATAAAAACCACAGAGATCAGGCTGAGCAAATCCCTCTGGAATAAAGAGCTATTGAAAATCATCTGCATCACTTTCATAAAGTCCTGAGGAATAAGTGAAGAGAAACCTCATCAAGAGTACAGATATACACGAGGTATTGTACGTGCATCTAACCTTTGTTCCCTGCATGATAAAACCAGCGCACTTTACTTCTTTATTAACATAACCTTACTCTTTGTGAAATGGCCTCCCTTTGTACTAATGAGTGTGTGTGTGTTGGTTGTTTTTACATCTGTGTGAAACGCTGCCTTGTTTAATGGGTTTTTCACACACACACACACACACACACACACACGTGGAATGAAGAATCCCCACAGCATTTACTCAGTGGGTGTTGAATCACCCCGTGACATTTCTCCAGCAGCTGTGGTCGTGACACTCCTCCGCCACCGTAATGACGGTGATTGTGTCGAAAATAACACAATCCCCTGGCACATCTTAAATGTCATGTCATCGCAGCATACTGTAAGAGCAGTCTGTCACTTCATGCCCACACTGTATACAGTGATTAGCCGAAGTTTCAACACCGATGATGATTTACGCACTCCATTTACAGTCTTCCAAAACATCTGTTGCCATGGTCTTTTTTTCCTTTCTTTTTTTTTTTTTTGAGCCATCTGTAAGTGTAGCTCATCGAGTTCTTGCATGGTGAAAAATAGTTTTCAAGCTCCTGTTTTTAAACATCAGCTCTTGATTTTCTTATTATTTTGACATATTTAACAATGAATGTGCACGAATGGCTGTTTATTTAAATTCTAAATACAGATCTGATGTTAATATCTCATTCTCCATGCCACAAGGAATCCATCAAATCCTGTGTTTTGATGATGCATGTTGACTCACTTTTATTTTCACCACTGTTTTGTCACCCTGTTGTCTTGTATCTCACCCGCCGGGCCTCATCTCTGTGCCACCCCAGTGCCATCCCCATCACTCGCCATCACTAACAAAGATCCCCACCCACATATCCCGGGTGGCCTCCTCGTCCGCCGTCATGCCCCCCCGGTCGAGCTCCACCTGCTCTAACCACTCGTTGGTAGAGTGGTTAGATAAGCCCCGCCCATCCTCGGCCGATTCTCGACACTCCCATGTATTACGCAGTCTTATAGGAAAGGTAGGTGGATGGTAGAGCAGCGCTGAATGTAGCTGTAAGACCTAAAAGTACACAGCATCTTTTATGTTTGAAATATTGTTTTTTCTTCCTAATTGAGCCCCTCTAAGCCTTCAGGATTAAAAAAAACCTCAGGCTGATGTCAGTTTCAGTGGCCTAAGGAACGACTTATTAATCTCCTGTGTGTGTGTGTGTGTGTGTGTCTGTCTGTGCGTGGTTCTTTTGCCGTATTTTGGCATATGCATGTGCCTGTGTCTATATATGTGCCTCTGTTTACGTGCATGTGTGTATTTCTGTTAATGTGCGTGTGTGTGCATTTCTGTTTGTGTGTGTGTGTGTGTGTGTGACAGGACGGCGGGTCGCGGAGCCCTGAAAAGAGGTCCTCTCTGCCACGGCCTGCCTCCATCCTGAGTCGCCGCGGTTACCACGACCACGAGGAGAGCTCCACCTCCATCACCAGCTCCGGCTCCACGGCTCCACGCAGACCCACATGTAGGCTGCAGCTCCTCTCTGCTCCGCTCAGCTCACACATTAACGGCATTTAAAGGGACATGAAGTTTGAAGTCCACTTTATCGACCTCTATAGGCCACCAGTAGGAATTGCAACAACACTGATAGAACATTTACGCAACTCCCCCACACACCCACACCCCCCCCCGTCCCCCTGAGCTATGGTGGCCTGTAAGTGACACAAACAATGAAGTGACATTTGCACAATAGAGATGAGTAAGCCAGCTAATTAGAGCAGAGATCTAACAGAAGCGCCTAGTGAACAGGTTCCAAAACAGGGTATGAGCTGGAAAATGAATTATGAATTGGTGAAGTAGTCACTGAGTCATTGGTATTGATCAACAACCCTATCAACCTCCCAACAGATATATTATAGTCATTTTGTGCTTTGGGGCAGTAAAAATTTAACTTATTGCCCCTGTAATAGAAAGTTGTTTATAGTATACAACAATGGAAAACAGGGTTTGACGGATATGGATTTTTGACCAATATGGATTTTTGAAGGTCGATACTGATAGTTTTGGATTGAAGCTGCGCCAAAAATTACAAATATTCAGTGTTTATCCAAGAATTCTATTCTTGTGGAAAAGCCTCTGAAACTGAATTTAGATCCTGATGGGACATTAAACTCTCAATTGAAACCCAGGATAATAATATTTGTTCAATGTACTATAATTAAATTAGCTGAAGATCAGAGAAGGCCAATACCAAAACTGATATTTTTTCAATTCTGTCTGAATACCAACATTTTGTGCTGATATTTGGTATCTTTAAATTTGACCGTTTTCTTGCCAAAATGTTTGTAAAAATTACAAATATTCAATGTGTCCCCAGACTTCACCCCAGACAATAATAAAATATTCTTAATAATAATAATAATAGACGACATCTGATTTTTAATAAAAGGACAATATCAGCCCCATATATCAGTTTAACCCAAATGTAGAACAATCATATCAAAACAATAGAAAAATGCTTAGGCTACTAATTTTCATAATATGGTTGATTACAATAATTGAATAACTGATTAGGCATGGAATCACGCCTATTACAACTCTGTCACTGTGACTGTCCCTCAGGCTCTGGCATGCTGACACAGTTAGGCCTACTGAGCAGATAGTAGCAGTGTTTTTTCCTATCCATCTCTTTCTCTCTCTCTCTCTCTCTCTCTCTCTCTCTCTCTCTCTCTCTCTCCCTTGCTGTCTCTTTTTCTGTGTTCATCTCTCCCTCCCCTCTTTCACCATCTCCGCATAGCTCTGTCTCACTATTTTCCCTCTGCTGTTTTTACTTATGTAGCTTGGTTTTCAGGACAGATCCAGGTGAGTGCATTTGGGATTGGAGTGTCAACAGCAACGGCCAAACCTGCTTCTGCTTCTTTCCTCCTTTCATTCCTCATTCCCCCTCCTTCTTCCTCTTTCTAGATCCTAAACCTTTCCTCTTTTGCTTCCTGTAGCGTTTCGCACTGAGATGAGGGCAGAGCATAGGACAGGACGGGCCCCTTGTATGACAGGTAGAGGGGATTCTCCATACCTCTTTCTTATGAGTTTTAGCTTTTATATTTAAAAAAGAGTTGAAAGTCCGCACTCATCTTTACAAATTTTAACTAGATGGCACTCAGTAGAGCGCATACCTCCGCCTACACTATGCAATTGTTAAGAAATGCCAGTTCCACATGTTGGATCTTCACCAAAAGCTATTCACGACATCACGAGATGCACACATTTTCATGACTATACCTGAAATAGGACATGGGATCAAATTCAGTTCAAATTCAGACAGTTTTAAGCATTTTAGCCGATTATTGCAACACCAGATGGCCAATGAGCTCTATATTTGTTCAGTTTCCATTAGTGCTGCACTTCTACCACTGTACCAAGTTTTGGAAAAATTTGCAGGGCGGATGTGCCTAAACTGGAAATGAGCTCTCCAGTGCCACCATGTTGTTTGATTGGACCAATAATGGAGGATTTCTTGTCTGCTGTTAGGCCACAAAGTTTGATGGTGCTCAATCATACGTTTTATGCCTTTTTGTGATAAGCCACGCCCACCACCACACGGCCAATTGGTATGACAAGTTAATCAGTTCTTCAACAAAGTTTCATGCAAATCCATTGATAACTTTTGAGATATCCTCCTAACAAACAAACAAACAGACAGACAAACAAACAAACAGACGGAATGGGGTGAAAACATAACCCGCATCCAACTCCACTGGCGGAGGTAATGAATCATTCAAGGGAAGAGATTAGACAATCATTTGGACCATATGTCTTCATCAGTGTCCCTTAGGCTTATTTTCTCAACCCATAGAAGAGCATGTAATCCTTCAATTCAAGTTAAAGGGGCGTTATTTCCTGTTTAAAACATGAAAATCACCAAACAACAGCAAATGGTAGAACTTTGCAATGCACTCCTAACCTCCAGCTGACCAGTCCAATCCCCCCCCCCCACCCTAATTTCCCTCCAATCCAGGCACAGAGTCGGTGCGCTCCCGCTCGGCCCGCAGCGGCCACTCCACCCCGCGCACCCCGGGCTCCACGGCCATCACCCCGGGGACCCCGCCCAGCTACTCCTCGTCCTCGCGGACCCCCGGGACCCCGCGCTCCCTCAGCCTGATCTCCCAGGAGCGGAAGGTGGCGGTGGTGCGCACCCCGCCCAAGTCGCCCGCCACCACGCCCAAGCAGCTCCGCATCCTCAACCAGCCGCTGCCCGACTTCAAGAACGTCAAGTCCAAGATCGGCTCCACAGACAATATCAAGTACCAGCCCAAAGGAGGCCAGGTAACGCTCGTCTTCCACCCTCTCCTCCCGAAACCCTGTATCTTCTGTCCGACTACTTCCTCTCCTTTGCGATGTTGTATGCTTTTTACATGTGTTTCTGTCTTGCTTATGGTCTCAGACAAAGTGTTTTTTTGACTGCTCCCTCAACTCCCTCAGCCTTGCTATGTTTATTTTCCTATGGCCTTTCCCCCTCTTCCCCTTTTACTGCCTGTAACCACACTCATAGTCTTCCAGTCTTTCACCCTACCTCCACCGTCTGTCCTTCAATCTGTCTGCTGGCTCATGGATTTAAAAGAGGGACAAGCAGAAAGAAAGATTTTTTTTTAAGTGCTCTTTGAAATAAGGGAACAGATGGATGGCGTTCTGGAGAAGAAATAACGTTGCGTCCATTAATGCTTGCAGCCATTTAGTGCAACTTAAGACTAAAATTGAGGAAATAACATTGGACTTTTGCCTCTATTTCTTGCGATCTGGTTGATGCAAATGCAATTGAATGAAATGCAGCTTTAGTCTATATGTTTCTATTCTTTGAAGATGACGTTTCCCCCAACAACCAGGGTTCCCAAAGGCCCAAAAGTTTGTGGATTTGAGAGAAATCTATTAAAGCCTTGAACGTTTGTTAAAGTGATTGGATGACCTTGAAAGTACTCTTTATTTTTAATGTTTTTTATTGAAATATAGCACCCAAAGTCATCAGTATGCCTCAGCTCTCTGGCAATCTCTCTCCATGGAGATTTGTGTTGATATAGCAGCAGTTTTAAAATGAATGATTTCACCAGGATTTCTTGGCATGACAAGGTCGAGAGTAAAAAATGAGGCCTCTATGATGTCTAATTTTGACCAATGTCAATTTTGAGTTCTGTCATTGAAGTCACTGAAAAATCCTTAAATTTGACCGTAAGCGTGGGAACCCTGTACAGAGCTTTTCATACTTCACATTCGGCTTCTTCCCCCTGGCTTGTGTGAGGCCAGCACTTCCAGCAAACGCAAATCTGCATTTCAAATCGCGTTTTCTGTTGCCGTGCAGAATCTGCCTAAGACGGGTCTCCGACTGGAGCGTACACCCGGCGATGTGACAGATCTCTCGTTCCGGCGCGAGCCTCTCAGAGCCCAAACACAAAGTCACCGCTGCAGCAGGGAGCGTCGTGATGGCTACAGCAGTGTGTCTGTACAGATCAGCTCTTACAAGCCTCCGCTGATGACCTGATTAGGAGCCTTAGCGTTTTGGCTGACATCTTTACAACTTGCCTGATCTCCCCGCTGCTCTGTGCAGCCAGCCACAAAATAAGCAAAGATCATCCTCCAAATGCCTGCCTGTCATCTGCAGGAGAAACGGGCCGGGCGGAGGGATAGTTTCGGTGTGTGTTTGTGTGTGTCGTGGGTCACGATCGGAGGCTGTGCTGCATCTAGTCTGGCATTGTTATTCCTAACGTGTGCAAATGTATTTTGGAGTGGAGGTTTCTGTAGAGTGGATGAGTGGCAGATGGCAGTAGGGTGATGCACACTCAGGAGTTGTACAAATTTATGTCATTTCCACACATATATTGAATACTTTTTTACATTTTTATTTTGGGAGTGATTTATTTTCAGGGTCGTGCAGCTGAATGTTGCCATGCACTCCTTTGTGTGTGTGTGTGTGTGTGTGTGTGTGTGTGTTTGTGTGTGTGTGCGCGAATGTGTCACTCTGTTATCTGGCACACCCCATGCCTGTTTCCCCAGCCTCCCAAAGTTACTCATGCCCCAACATCAGTGTCTAGCTATTTCAGGGGTGACCTCCTCATCACGTACACACAGTATTTTATCAAACTCTCCCCCTGCTGAGCATTCGCATAGAAATTCCAATGTTAGAGGAGAGAGTTGAGATTGTCATGGGGCGTATCAAGTAGGTACGTCCCATCACAGATGTTTCCACGACACACAAATTTAAAGCTTCCAGGAATAACAGCCTCCTCTATGTCGATGTATTCATTGCAGAGCTCCCACTTATTCCTGCATGCTTGCTGATCTTACTACTTCCATTATGCTCCATTCCCAAGAGGGATTGTTTGTAAAAATCAAGTTTGATCTCTTTTTAGGAATGGCCTGGTAACCTGTTGGTTGAAAGACATTAGAGTTTCCCGTTAGAACATACTAATTTGGCTCTAATGTGATATAACCAAGAAGGAATTGTCTGCAGTACTAATACAGGAGAGAGGACATCCCAACTTCATGACAGTCTAAAACACCACAAAGTACAGTCTCAACACTCCTACTAAAGGAGCATCATCAGTCTTTGTGTCAATAACAGCAGCTTTGATGTCAAGAACTTCAACATCAATCCCAAAATCATCTCAACATCTGCTTAAAAATGAAAGTGCATACTCAAAATTTTAATTTCAGCATTTTAACTTGAATGTGTGCAGAAAATGTGGGTGTTTGCCACTTGGTGTTGCATTTTCAAGGTCTGGAGCACCTTCATGATTTACCCCTAGCCCCCTAAAGTGTGTGTGTGTGCATGTGTGTGTGTGTGTCACCCCTGGGTGGCAGCGGGTGTCTCCATAGACTCCAACTAGTAGTGACAGCTCTCCCCCCAAACACAGGGCTGACTGTCTGTGCAGCGAGGTCGGCCTGACTCCCATATTGCCCAATGTCTCTTTAGCCACCAGCCGCCTGAGAGCGAGTTAAAATTTAATCCTCCTCTTCACACGGTGGCTTTCTGCTCTTTTGACGGCGCGACTCAAGAGGGGTTTAAAGGCGCATGAATGTTTTAGGAGGCTCAGTAGCAAGTGTCTAGACAAACACTTAGCCTAAACACTGCTATTTGCTATATAAGTGGATTTAAAGAAAGCGCCTCAGAGAGGGATGAATAATTGTGCGGCTTATCAGACAATTATAGAAATAAGAAAAATGAGTTTTGGTCTTCCACTGTATTATGTATTAATAGTTTTGTTTGATTATACACAAATGTATTATTCGTTAATAATCTGATCATTTTTTGATAGTGTAGACTGGACCAAAGTGGAGGGTTATGCAAAACTTTTTTTGTGTGTATCCGTGCAAAAGGAGTTTGCTCTGACCAACTTTCCACACTGAGACTAATACTTGGCTTGTACCTGAATTTACCTGTTCACCAGAGAGTGAGTTTCCCTCCAGGGATCATTGAAGCTTAACATTATTATTATACGTGCATTCACAATGCACTGCTTCTACATCCTAGGCCTTGAAACAGCAACTGGGGCTGTGTGCTTATCGTCGTCTGCTGTCCGCCATTTTGAGTGTGGCCTGTTGCTTGGTGTGTGTGGGAGTTTGTCTGCTGTTGTAGTGGTCAATGTGAGTCTACTGAGTATCTCACATCATGGTACATCTACTTTAGACCAGGCGACAGTCGGCTAAAGATCTCTCTCTGTAGAATGTCTGTGTGGAGATAAAGCACAATTTATCAATGACACAAAATAGGAATATGCATTCATTCTTCTGGATGAGGGAAAAAGGCTAACAAAGGAAACAGTAGGTCTGAGTAGGAATCCGTATCAGCACAATGTCACAGTTCGTCCTTCCTCTCCCACCTTCTCAGTGTCTCAGTGTCACCATTTGCCTTTTGTGCTTTGAAAGAAAATATGTAGACTGAAGATGAACCTCATCTCTTAAGGCCTAAATGTGAGACCGTAATTTAAAAGACAGGACATTTCAGACATTTCTGAACATAAAAAGGTGACTTCTGCTTCATTACAAACTGGCCTCATTCTGAAGTGTTTCAGAACCAAGCAGCCAGATGTGCAGTCCCCACAGTGTTCCCTCCCCTCACATCCAAACACACCTCTCCTTAATGGAAGAAACACTGGACCAAGTGCTTAAGGATGGCAAGGTGGCAGCCCACAAATTTGGTCTCCCTGACCCATTCCTCAGAGCAGTGTTCTCTGTGTTCTTCACCATCTGAACATTTGGACACTGCACTGTAAGATGGGTATACAATAAGTAAAGACATCAGGCTGAGGCCATCCTTAAGCACCTGTTTACTTGGTTAGAAAACTAGGAATAAAGAAGCTGGTTCTGTAGATATGGCCTGCTATGGTCTTCTTCTCAACCCTCTGCCTTGTGCCCCCCGTGATTGAAGTATTCTTGAACTGCCCCTCTACAGTGTATTGCTGCTGTCATGTGATAATCTCACATCTCCAACTTTTCAGGAACTAAGGGCGTTTTCACATCTGCGCTTTTAGTCCGGTTAAATCGGACTCTGGTTCATTTTCCCCCTTGGAGGGATTCGTTTGGGCAGTTGTGAACACAGTAATCGTACTCGGGTGTGGACCAAAACTACCGCACCGAGACCCTTTAGAGGAGGTGGTCTCGGTCCGGTCCCAAACGAACTCTGGAGCGGTTCGTCTGTGGTGGGAACGTGATCCGACCTCGATCCGACCCAACTACCAGGTGTACTCTATTTACTCCGCAAGTTTGAGCTAAACGGCTCCTGTAGCCAGGTATAGCAGGTATAGCAGGTATAGCAGGTATAGCATTTTCAAGACGTTTCCTCGAAGTGCATTTGGCATTCTGCTGGTACAGTTTTGCCTGGTATATTGCCCAGATAATTACAACAGTTATGAGCAAATGCCAACTCTGCCATTGCTCCATGTTGCATAGCAATGTGCACTAGTCCAGAACACAGGACCTTCTTCCTTTATTTACTTTCTTGCTCCCGCCCCAGACACATCTGACCAATAAGCGGAGTGAACGTTCTCATGTGGTTTGTAGTGATGCATTTTGGTTCGCTTGGAACCAAGGGGAAAACGCTCCAAGTTTACAAACTCATCAACTTATTCGGACCAGAGCAAACAAACTATAGGTGTGAAAACGCCCTAAGAAAAACAGCCTTGCCTAGCTTGACCACCAAGCATTTTTGAGTTTATCCAGTGGGTTTTGAAAGGCTAGGGTAGTTTGTTTTCTCACCCCACAGAGGACCTTGCAACACTTGAATTGAAGTTAAACATGAAAATCACCAAGACTGGAGTTACAAGGTTTTCACATGACAACAGCAATATACTCCTCGGCCTGACCCTTATATAGTACAGAACGTACTTGCTGTAGCGAGCCCCAACCAGTCCAGTGGGTCCCTGCCATACCAACTGACCTGTCCTATGATTGTGCTTGTAGAAGCGCAGGGGCCACAGTATGCCAACGGAGGCCAAACGCAGCGCCTCCTGGATCTGGAAATCAGTACTGCGCCTCGTCTCCATTACCCTATATCTGTCAGCAGCACACAGTGTGACCTGGACCAAAGACCCGCTGGTATACCTCAGCACTGTCTGTTAGCACCATGTTTCCTACAGTAGGTAAAGGAAAACACCAAAGTTTTGGGAGAGTGAGACTGACCCGTTGGCCATCTTAGCCATTAAGTGATGAGAGCATGACAATCATTCACGTGTCTCCAGTACATTGTTCGGTCCAGTGCTCCATGCTAACACTTTAGCAGCAGTGTTGAGTGATACTAGGCTCCATGCTAACACTTTAGCATACACTATGTTGAGTGATAGTGGGCTCCATGCTAACACTTTAGCATACACTGTGTTGAACGATACTAGGCTCCATGCTAACACTTTAGCATACACTGTGTTGAGCGATATTAGGCTCCATGGTAACACTTTAGCCTACACTATGTTGAGTCATAGTAGGCTACTATCATTATCTCAAAAGTGTGAAAATGAGAACTTGTAGCAGTGTACTGCTGTACTCAGCAGTGTAGGAAATTGGTAAAATTGACACAAAATATGATACAAAAATAACATACTGTTTTGAACTACCAGGGACAACTTTCCTTGTTTCCATAGCAAGTGAAAATGGTGGGTGATGGCAGCTAAAAATCACTGCGCAGTGGATGAATACATGGTTGCTCAGCTGAAATAGGTCCAAAAATAAATACATCAGCTGTATTTATTGATGATATTTCATTTTTTAAATTTGATGAATTTACAGGCCTTTTAGTGGCCTATTATCACTCAACACAGTGTATGCTAAAGTGTTAGCATGGAGCACATGGATGATGTTGGTGTCTGTGTTCTCATCACTTAACAGGTAAATTGACCAATGGGCCAATGTGCCAAAAATTTGGTGTATTCCTTTAACATACTTGCTCAGAATCACACACACAAATACACTTGAATGCAGATGCTCATGTACTCTCACTCAGTAATGCACACACACACACACACACACACAAATCTTGTCAAGATGTACCTCTGTTTGATTTTGCACTTGATTTCTTAGTGGGACTGTTGTAGAAATTTCATTCAAAAGGCCATATCATACTCAATAACAGAAAATGCCATGTCATTCATCTGCAGTAACAAGCATTTTCTCAATACCATGTTCATCAGTGTCGTCCTAATGTCTCCTGCCAGTGGTTTCATGACAAGCATCCATCTCCATCCACCATTTAAGAGGCCCATATTATCTCTGTATTTCTCCATAGATTCAGATTTTAAACAAGAAGCTGGACTTCAGTCACATACAGTCAAAGTGCGGCTCCAAGGATAATCTGAAGCACTCTCCCCGTGGAGGCAATGTATGTACCCTTCCATCTCTACCCTCTTTCTCCTCTCTCTTGCGTCATCCATCGAGGAGATGGGTCGAGACTCTAATTCAGAGCTTGGGAGGCCACCTCTGTGATTGTCCTGAGAATTCCCACTGTACCTATCTTTACCTGAATGTCCCGAGGGGATCAATAAAGTGCAATCTTATCTTATCTTATCTTATCTTATCTTATCTTATCTTATCTTATTTTAACACGGTCCCATCTCAGCACTGTAGTTTCAATCTCACCTTCTCACCTTAGTTTTAATCTCACCCCAAAGATCACATTTAAAGGAGGTTTGGCAATTGCGGACATTATATTTTACTCACTTACATGCCTGCCAACATCCAAAAAGAGCATTCCAACTGGTCTGACAGCCTCTGTTTTTAGCCTCCTCACTGCTGTCAAAACAGTGTCAGAGTGCATTACCGGTCTCAAGATAAGATAATAATCTTCCAAATGACTCCATGTTGGGGCGGTAAGGTGACCTTTTGGTTAGACAGACTGTGCTGGAACCAGATGAGCTGGGCTCAAGCCACTGCATTGGCAAACTTCTGCCCTGGTTAGATTCTCATCTAATCCTATACTCCTTTACATATTGGCTCTTGGCTTGTGTCAGTTTTAGTTTTTCCTCACTACGTTGCTCTCCTGGAGGCTATTGGCAGGTCTGTTGGTGAGTGAAATGTGTAGGCTCAAAAATCCAACTCTTCTTTTCCCTGGAAATGACATTACCACTCATGCAGTTTATCCAGACTCCCTATCCGCCACTGTTTGCCTCTTGAACAGCCCCCACATTAAAAACTGAAGTTTCCTCTTCTTGTTGGTCATTTAGTTTCATATACGTATATCCAGTAGATGTGATATATACCCAGTAGATGAGGTATATGTGTTTTCTCTGTCTATACTGCCATTCTTGATTTTATCTAGCCCATCAACACCTTTGCATTCTTAGTCCTTTTGAACTCTGAAACAACCATTTGTATGTTGTTATGCTGGATGTTACACTATTTCAAAACCTTTCTTCAGTCCGATGAAGCTATGAAGTTAGCTTGAAGATAGTAAAGCACAGTCCTGGGCAAGTGAGAGGCAGAAAGAGATATACCTGAGGGAGTTGATCAAGTATCTCTTGGTTGAGAGCAATGTCAGGCGCCATGTTTTGTTGTTCCTGTTTCTCTGCAAGGCACCAGCATTGAACCTCTAATTCAAACCACTTTTTTTATGAATCAGCACTCTCCTCTCCTCTCCTCTCCTCTCTGTCAACTTAAACACTTCAATCCTTTCTCCGCAAAATATATCGTTTGTCTTTTTCCACCCAGTCCTTCTGTTTTTGTGCTGTTCTGTGTAAAATGTATTTAGAATCTGTCAATGTGTTATGGACTGTACCAGCACTGCTTTGTCTGTCTCACTCCTGCTTTGTCTCCTTGCAGCTACAGAGAGCAATTGACCACAGCGTATTTTAGCAACCCTGCACTCTAAACCGAATGGCCTCAAGATGTCGCTGCAATTATTCACTTGCCTCTTGAGTCCAGACACAACCATTTTAGCTGGTCCAAAGTGGGTTCTGATGTGATGCCATCTGCCTTGAGAATATACAAGACAAATATATGTGAAACTCAACTTGGAAAGTCTCAGAAATGACCAGCAGGGGCGCCCTGGTGGCTCACCGAGTAGGGCATGTACCATTTGGCTCAGGCCTTCCCGCAGCGACCCGGGTTCGAATCCGACCCGTGGTCCTTTGCTGCATGTCCTCCCCTCGCTCTCTCTCCCATACCTTCCTGTCTCTCTCTCACTATATCTCTCAAATAAAGCATAAAATGCCAAAAATAAATCTTTAAAAAAAAAAAATGACCAGCATGCACCTAATACACAAGGCTATAATGCAGGATCACACAAGACTAGTTATTGGGTTTGTTTGGTGTGCATATCACTTTTATTTTGAAATTTGAGAACAGTGGTTTCCCAGTAGGGCAAATTATGGATTTGGGCATGAAGTGGTCCATTTCTGAGACGTTCAAAGTAGAAGACTGTTTTTCACATATATCTGTTGTGTACTCAAGGAGGAAAGTATTGCAAAACTTCTTGCCATAAGGTATGTGGTCATGGTTTTGGTCGTACGGACTCAAAATGCAAGTAAACGCAAATGAACTGCCACAACATCTTGAGGCCGTTCGTACTACCCTGCACCCTAGCCATCCTCTACTTCCAAATCCATACTCCTCATGGGGCTGAAACACACACTAACTCGCCACTAACTCGCTCCGGCTTCTATTAGACAGTTTAGCTCCATTTGTTGCAGGGAATCCCGTGTTTCATGGGATGTTATGCAGAAGGGGACGTAGAGCAATGAGAATCCTCTTGAGCAGCCACAAGTCGTAGCTAGAGACAAACAGCAGGGCGGGTCGGGTTCATAAGGCAGGCGAACACAAGGAGTCAAAGCTTTGAGACAAATAGCGAGATAAATCTGTTTCGCAGATTTGTGCAGAGTGCAGAGCGATCATAACCATCATGGAATAATATTTGTTCAGAGCAACAGGGACAACCACTGGGTCAAACAGCCAAACATACTCAGAAACACACAGGTCTAAGATAGGATATTTAAACAGTGGCAGGATACTAAATGCTTCACAAGAGTTTAAAATAAAGTGCCGTGTCACACACCCGAAACCCTTTCCCAACCCATTCCTCACCTCCACCCCTGCAGGTTCTCATCCCTAGCGTTAGGCTGGACTATAGCCATGTTCAGTCTAGGTGTGGGTCCTTGGACAGGAGGGGCTACTCAGCAGGAGGTGGAAACGTGAGTCTCGCGCCGCAACTCCCATCGTTTCGGTGTCGTTTTCAGTGTTCTTTCTGTGTCGTGTGTTTTCATTGTTGTTTTTTTCCCCCCACTTCCTCCTTGCTTTGCAGTTTACCAATCTATCTTACAGTCACTCACTCATTCAGGAGCAGTGCTGGTGCTGTTTACCTGGCTGCTTTTCATTGACTCCTTATTTCTCCAGTGGTGGTTTGTGTCCTGGGAGGAATTTTGAGGCTGAATGTTGAGCATCTTCTCTCCAGCACTTGCAGGATGCAGGATTGTAGCAGCTTTGAAAATGAGAACTTTCTAGCTACAACTAAGCCATTGCTAAAACCAGGTGTCAAGTCTTTGATGAACACATCCAATGTGAATCCAAGTGAAGTCCATAGTATGATGAATGAACCAGATTTTGAAAAGTCCAAAAATGATAAGTGCAGGGAAAAAAGACAATGCAAGGTCTCAACGTTCCAATATTTAATTATTAACCAACAGGATCAAAAATATGAGTCAGGATTCAATATTCTGCAGTGAATGTGGCTTAAAAATGTGTGCCATACCTGGTTCTTCAAAGCTGTACTAAGCAATATTTTTATGTAAAAAAAACAAGTACATCAGTCTTATCAACCTAAAACACAAAATGAGGCTGCAATAGAGAAGAATGTCCAATCTGATTGCAGACCGGCCAGGTTGGTAAACATGAGTGCGCTGTGTGCAGTTGATTTCTGGGTATTGAAGTTAAAACAGATTTCAAACAGTGACCTCTCGCTGCCATTTGGAGCAGACAACGTACAAAGTTGCCTAGTGCAGCTTGAACAAACATTTTTACCATGATGTAAGCCTACACATCCTGTTTATATCCACCTGATACACCTGAATGGACCTGTCCCCCACCTGCCAACCTGTAATACCCAAAGCTGACGCTAGATGGTGTCGTTGGCCGGTTATACTCTTGACTATGCATTATGCAAAACAAAATACCAAAAATCAGCAACTATCTAGAATTGTGAGAAGACAATGTAAAAATTGGGCAAACTAAAGCAAACCTCCATCAATATTGTCAATGGATTTTTGATGACTCGATTGCTGGAGAGACAAGCCATCATGCTGCTTGTCGTTCACCCACGCTGACACAAATCACCTCTCACCTCTGTCTTTTAACTCTCACGTATCTTTGCAAGCGCTATGCATGGGTAAGGGACTCTGTACTGTATGTCAGTCCAAAAAGCTAACCAAACAGCAAAGAGCATCCTGGTGGATCAGCGGGCTAAGGTGCATACTCTGTACTCGCACTGTCATGGGCTCAAATCTGGCTCATGACCCCTGTTGTTCGTCATCACCTCGCTCTCTTCCCGCCATTTTCCGCTCAAGCAGTTTAGCAGAGCAGAAACGCCTTCAAAAAACATGAGCACTGAGTCTCAGGTTCCAAAAGATACATCAAGTGAATTGGTGACTCAGCGAAGTGATCACTGACCACAGGCGTGTCCCAGTGATTCATCTCGCTGGATGTTGTGTATCTCTTCTCGCTCGTTCTGCTGTGTCCAAAGCTTTATACCTCCTCTCTGTTTGCTGTCTCATCAGTTCACTCCTTACATATCTCTCTGTGGTTTTCCTCCTTCTCTCTTCAGATCCCCAGGGTGTGTCACATAACCACACATCGCAATCTCCTCTCCTATGTAATAGACCGTTGTGTGTGTCTTTGCCTGTGGCTGCTTTCAACTGCGCCCTCCGATTTAACTGTCTTCCAGTGAATCTCTTTTATGGCGTATTCTTGACAGGTTTTGTGTTTATAGCCAGAACGTGCTAAATGGCGAGCTCTGTTCTGCAGTTCAGGATGCAATTACAGCACTCACATAGCTTTGTATTCAATCTTGATTTGGTGGGTCTCCATAGCAGACACCAGCAACTCTCCATAGAGCAGAACATGAAGACTGTTTAATACTTACTGGCATTCTGCTAATCTGGGGTTAATTACATAATTAAATATCACTGTGTTGGAATGTAGATAACTGTAGCCTTTCATTCTGAGGTAGTCACACTGCATTCAAAACCCTATATTTTCCTCAAACAGCAATTGTAGCTTAGTATAGGTCAAATACGCCATGTCCTTCCCCATAATTAAAAAGAGAAAAGATGCAATTTGCTGTTCTGATCCTCTATGTGAGCATCATGGATCAGCGGGAGTGTATGTACCTTGTCTGTGAACTTTGACCTCTGACCTTGCCCCTCCCCGGCCCAGGTGCAGATCCAGAACAAGAAGATTGACTTGAGTCACGTGACCTCCAAGTGTGGCTCTCTAGACAACATCCGCCATCGGCCAGGTAACGGTCAGCCCGTACACATTCAGGACGGTGCCAGCAGTGGGAACTGAGCTCGCAACCTGAAAGTGCTTAAAGAGAGCCAGCACCAAGGCATAGCTGCACCAAACCACTACTGTTATTCTCCAATGTGTTTGACTCAATCAGTGTTGATGAGCGTAATGAGTGTGAATGAATCACCAGTGCTGATTACTAAAAAAACAGTAATGCATAACTTGGAACTCATTTCAAAAGTAATAGTATTGTGTTTGTTATTACTCCCTTGGAACAGTAATTCAGGATGAGTCAGTTTCTAATCCTTTTCTACTATTTCTCATCAAAGTAGTGTGAATACTTACACCAAGAGAAAGTCAAGTTTTCTACCATTTCTCATCAAAATAGTGGAAATACTTCCAACCAGAGAAAGCCAACCTTTCTACCTTTTCTACCAGTTGGGGATCATAACAAAAGTAACAACTTATTTTTTGGATTAGTAACTGTGATGTAATTACTGAAATTGAAATTGTTATTTGTTACACTACTCATTACTGGGAAATGTAATAAAATAATTAACGTGTCGCATGTATATCTTTAGTACAATGCTGAAAATGGTTCAGAACAATACCATCTGGAATTGAGGCCACTAGGTGAACTTTATCCTTAAATTATACTGTACATATGTGAGAAAGAGATAAAGAGACAGATAAATAGAGACAGAATGAAAGTATGTGCACATACTGTAAGATACTGCTGTATACGGCCTGCTGTTCAGCTGTGAGGTGTGGAAAACCCCCTTGCCACTTGCCCCAGATGGTGTTCTAGAAAGCTTGGTGACTGTCTGAAATCCTGCAGCGCCATCAGCTGGTCTCATCCTGTCCTCAGTTTTACAGTCAGCACACTGCGACACTCAAGATATCCCTGAATGAATGAATACATATGTGGCGACTTAATCATAGGAGCAGTATTCAGGAATTTCTCTGTCAAAGCCTTTGCTATATGAATATACGTTTTTCTCATGGCCTGATTCTGTCTTTACAGTTTATATACTTTCTTTACTTCTTCCCAGGGGGTGGTAACGTGCGCATCGAGACTGTGAAGCTGGACTTCAAAGACAAGGCCCAGGCCAAGGTGGGTTCCCTTGATAACGCCCACCACACCCCCGGTGGAGGCCATGTCGCGGTAAGTGTCACCTCCAGTCTCCCAGTATATGACTTAAAAGAATACACCAGGTTTTTGGGATATTGGTGAAACTACCTGTTAACTGATGAGAACATAGACACTAATAAATAAATAAATAAATAATTAAATAAATAAATCATCCATGTGTCCCCAGTAGATCATTATCTCCATGCTAACACTTTAGCATACACTCTGCTCAGCGATAGTAGGTGACTAACATCTCAAACGTGAGGAAAAAAAACCTCATAGCAGCTCTAAAGCTAAATGGTAAGCAATCATAAATGATATGCTGCTAAATCAAACAGTGTTGTGTAGGAGAATTGGTAAAATGTACATGTTTCAGTGATTTAAAAGATGTAAACACAGCCGGCAACTAGCTTACAGATGGCTCCATACTTAATGATATACTGTACGTGTTGATGAGCACACAGCAGCTCACAGTATAGTTGCCAAGTCCACTTCAGATAAGTGACTTTGGGCTTGTTTTTTTCTGAAAGTTACTTGCAAATATTGGCAGTCGCCAGTTCCGTTTTTTTGGGGCTTGTTGTCAAAATACCTGATCAAATACAGGATACACTTCAAAATATTACTCACCACCTTCAAAGCCTGCGCCCCCCCCCCTACCTCTCCGATCTCCTCCACCACCCCACCCCTCCCCGTCACCTCAGGTCTGCAGACACCCTCCCCAGCCACATTCGAAAGGCCAACACTCTGTCATCTTTCAAAAAAGCCCTCAAAACCCACCTTTTCACTCTTGCTTTTGACCTCTAATCTTCTACCCCTCCCCTCTCCCCCTTTCCTCCCTCTCGTCTCATGACTCACATTTTTTAATATTTCCTTTCTCTATTAAAATTGTTTTATCCTGTGTTCGTAAAGCGTCTTTGAGCACTGAGAAAAGCGCTATATAAATGTAATGTATTATTATCATTATTATTATTATTATTATTATTATTATTATTAATAAAATGTTCTTGCTTTTTTTTAAACTTGTTTGCGTTCGTCCGACTAATCCACAAAAACAAAACATTGACAATCTCAGATGAAATCCAAGCTGGCAATCATCCCCACCTGCTGCCCAGCTCCACTACTTTAATATTATAGACATTAACAGATGAATAGTAATAATTAAAAACAACAAATACCACTGTTATCAGTGGTAATATAAACATTCCATAACAAATCAGTTTAAATCAGTTAAATTCAAAGTGAGCACTGCAGCCAATGATCTACCTGGTACACTTGGATGATGTTCTCATCACTTAATGGGTAAATTGACATGGGTAAACGGGACAATCTCCCAGAAACTTGGTGTATTCCTTTAACAGCATAGCAGGTTAGCAAGGTAAATACCTCTGTCACTAAATACCGCTAAACCAAACCTAAACCCCCCGTCCCATTACTCCCCCTTTGTTTTGAGTGATATTGTTAGTGATGTAGAGACAGATGAGGAACTGAGGTGACACGTGATATAAAAAGTTTTTTGGATTTTTTTTAAACACTCCTTTATGAGTTGTTGATGTCATACAAGCACAAAAACAAGGACAAAACAACAAAACAAAACAAAAAAAAACACAAACATATTTCCATCAGTCATTACAGGGGAATGATACGCAGATAGATGGTTGCAGATTTATTCCAAAGAGTTACGTCAATTAAATACAAATGAAAAAGGGGTTTTCTGTTCATGAATTTAGATTTGTGAATGAAAAGATTACAAATCTAAATGAGTAAAATGCTGTTGCCACAGTTGCAGCCTGTTTTCAGTTTTTTTTGAGATGTGCAGGGCTGTCTAGCAAGAAGACTCCTGCGTCGCATCATTGGCGCATTGCATCAGACTGAGGTACACGCATTTCCTTAATATTGTTAGCATGTTTGTTTCAGAGCCTTATAGGGGAGACTGGTTTAATATATTAAAACATCAATAATAAATATAGCCGCAAGCGGCGATTGAGGGGTCCAAGCACAATTTGATAAGACAGACAGATAGACAAAACATTACAGAAGGTAGAAAGACACACACAAAAACTGACATGTTGATGAACTTTGTATCATATATTGGGGAAACATAAAAAAGTTGGGTGTTTTTACGTTTTCCCCATGGTTTAACCATGTTTTCCTTTTTATCATAATTTCATAGTTGTCAAACAGTCCAATGATAATGCAGTGCAGTTTCTATCCATGTTATTGGAAAAGTACATTTTATTTACTTTATTAGGGTTCAAACCGTGAAGGGGTAGAACCCTTCTAAGTTTGTGCCGGTTTATTGTTTTTTGTCTTCTGCCGCGGCTCAAATTGCCGTGAGCTGGAATGAGCGAAAACCATGAAACTTGGCCCAATAACTGGAAATGATGTGCAAATGCTTCCCAAGAAATATGAGCCCAATCGGCCAGATGGTGGCGCTGTAATTAAGGCCCAAAAATGCAATTTTGGAAAGGCCACGCCCCTCACACCGTAAGTCCGATTGACTTGAAATTTGACACACAAGTCCAGCTCAGTGTGCTCTACAAAAAAGCCTCCTGGACCATAAAAGTCTGCCATGATGGATTTTTTGCTAATTTGCATAATGTGAAAAACAGTAATGTGACATCTACTTTTTGGATTTTGACGTTGTCAATACCAAATTTGGTATACAGCCTTGGGGGACTGTGATACACATTTCTATTATAAATGAGCAAGATCGGTTGAAAAACATGGCCGCCATCAACCAAAATATCTTCGCAAAGGGCGAGGCTTAGCAAATATTGGCCATAACTCATTAACCATTTGTCCGATCATCATAAATCTTGGTAGGTAACTTCAGTCCGTGTTTGGGAATAGGTCTACCCAAGCATTTTGAGCCCGACCCATAGGGGGCGTCACAAATGCCACAAACGTGTATCTGAAAACCCTGCAGACAGAATTTCACCAAAATTGGTGTGCGTGCTCTGGGGGCAAGTATTAACCAAAATCTGAAGTGCCATATTGATGTGGGCGTGGCCTATCACATATTTGCTCATGACTCAAGATGCCTTTAAGCAATCCTGATTAAACTCACTGGAGACATCCTGCGCTATCTCCTGAACATGCACACCGAGTTTCGTTCAAATCTGATGGAGGGGGGACGAATGGCGGAACTTTGAGTGCGCAATTATTGAAATGCTGCAGGCTTTATGATGATGAAACAAGTGTGTGATTGGTCTCGCTCCGTCTTTAAACAGAATTAAACTAGCTGAAGTGACTTTGTTCACCTTTGTGAAGCCTGACACCCGCTCGTTGCTGCTAGCGGCTTTAATTTTGGCCGATTGAGCTGCTTCCTTCCGTGAAGCGAAAAAAGGTTTGAACCCTTAAATTGCCGCTTATAGCTATATTTATAATTAGATATTACCGTAATTTGAATTGTAGCCAATTAATTTAGAACTATATTATTACATTTGTGGGAAGCTGCCCTCCTCCGCCATGCTCTCCACAGTTGTTATCACAGTGCCTGCTGGGTAAACCCTCGCTTTTCAGCCAGCACTTGAATTCCTCAATTTCACTTGTAGTGGGATGCCCTCCAACATGAGTGTTTAGGGGCCGTGTTTAGGTCCCGTAATAGTGGGGAGGCTCTAAGTTGTGGATCAGAAGCTGAAGGCCTCAGAAATGAGTCAACCCAGGACTAGGAACAGCTGCCTCTAGTCAAGAATTGGGCAAAGAGACAGACAGCAGGTCAATGATTGGCAGGCACATACAGTACTTATGGGTCAGGATACAGTTAGAAATTGGAGCAAGTGACTGACTCATCTGCTGATATGAGAGAGAAGTCAAATATTGGTTTTCTCTGGATAAGATAATTTATGACGTATCAGTACAGCTTGTGTGTACAGTGCTGACAGTGAGTGACCTAGTCCTAACTAAAGCCTGTGAGACACACAAAAGAGAGAACAAAACACACTCCATTTTGAATCCCGTCAACATGTTGTAACTGTTCGTCCTTGACTTCTCACTTCACACCTCCTCTCTCGTCTAGATCGAGAGCCACAAGCTGTCGTTCCGCGACCACGCCAAGGCGCGAGTGGACCACGGGGCCGATATCGTCACCCAGTCACCGGGACAGTCCGGCTCCGTGTCACCCACCCGCCACCGGGACAGCCACCTATCCTCCTCCGGCAGCCTCAACATGCTGGAGTCGCCGCAGCTGGCCACGCTGGCCGAGGACGTCACCGCCGCCCTGGCCAAGCAGGGCTTGTGAACAATGGATCTCTGGATTTGGCGCTCCTCAGATGCCCTCCCCTTCCTCTGGACGCCGCCTTTTCCACACACCCTTCCAACCCTCTATCCTTGACCCGGTCTCAGTGAGTCCCCAATTCCCCCCAACCTCTCCACCCGCTCCTGCCCCCCCGAGGCCACTCCCTGCTACCATACCGCTCAGCTAATCCACAGCCTCTAAAGGAACCGCCTGCGCTCACATCCCCACTTTAAGATCCATCAAACAAACACCAACTCTCAAACTAGAGACTCAAATTAGGAGCTACTGTACTTTGGTCCTCTTTTTTCCTATCTATTTCCAACCCAAATATGTGCTATTTCCAATTTCTTTCTTTGGCCTCTCTTTTTGAATAATGGTGCATAGAATAGTTCAGTCTGAGCACTGGTCCCAGATCGGCTTTAGTGGTTTGTACAGAATTGTCTTTGCTTAGGACCAGGTATTGGCTCGGCTGGTCTCGGATCAGTGTTTGGAAGAAGCTACAGCCTTTTTTTCTACGCTCAGTAGGAAGTCATGTGGCCAGCACATCATGCAGCACGTGTTGTTTTTGCTCAGTAAATGTGCATGGACGCCAGACCCCCCCAAAGAACCAAGCATCCTTACTGCAAGTCATGCTTGTCATCCAATATATAATATATTTAACAAATATATATAGAAACGTGTATAAAAATACAAGTTCTTTGCCACCTACATCTCTTCAAATCGATTTTAAAAGTGATTTAAAAGTGACAATATGGCTATAACTTATACCTGTAAAATTGCATTATTGCAAGAACTAGATCATGTTATGACGAGCATGTATCGATTCTAATACAAAAAGAGGCTATTTTGTATTTTAAAAAAATGATTTTAGTAAGTTATTTCCTGAATCATTGGATAAAAAATGAAACAAGTTCATGTTTTGTAGTTATTAGTTGTTTACAGTGTTATGCTTGGCGACGACCTCAGACAACTGATGCGGTGTTGCTATGGAGTGCATCTCAGTCCTGTTGAAGAGGCGTCATAACCTTGTACTTTCTCAGTTGGCTCTCTATACAAACCTGTTTATACATCAGAGCGATATTAAACACCGGAGCTGTTATTTCATGCCACACACCTCCATCCAAAAAAACAGAAACAGATGAGAGTATCTTTGTCTTTAGAGCTGCAGATAATCAGCTCACATTAGATGATCTTTGCCTGGCTGTAAGACGATTGGGCAGCGCAGTCTTTCCTCCCCTAACGCAGGCTGAGATCGCACTCGTCAGGACTGTCTGTTGTCTGAGCCACATAGAGGAAGAAGCTACGATTGTAACCTGAGATTCAGCTGCTCTGAAAGGACGCAGCTAAGATCTGTGTGTGTGCGCGTGTCACAGATCCCCAACGCCGTTTTAAAAAGGGATGCTACTGTATCGGGGGTGTTTCGTTGCAATATGTCGGGGACGAAAGCGGAAGAAAACATTTAAAAGATAAAAAAAAAAAAAAATCCATAAAAAAGACGTTTCATAAAAGAAAAATAAAACGACCGAGAGAGAACTCCTCGGGAATCCTGTTGCGTCTGTTAGGAAAAGTGTTTGGGTAATCTAGTTTTCTTTTTTCAGTCACCATTTGTGGTATAACCTGCCTCCTTCCTAATTATTGCCCTCACCCGCGACTGTTTGTTTGCTTCTGTGTTTTTTCTGCATTCCCCACCTCCCTGTGCCCGCCCCAACCCGACTCCCCCACCCCACAGCAACTGTAAATGTATTTAAAAGGTCAAGTAGATGTACGCAGTTTTTCTCCTGTTGATATGACACCAATTACAACAATTAATGACAATAAAATAAGGACAAAAATTGATATTTGGAGTGCTGTCTTCTTTTTTGTGTACTTAACAGGAATGGACCTTATTCACACGGCGGCCATTTTGAACACTTGGGGTAGGAAACTCCACCCAGAAGACTGGCATATATATATAAGCACAAGTGAGGACAAAATACAGATAAACCTAACAGTTACCAAATTAGCAAGCCATTTTGAGAACAACAACTTTTTGAATTTAGCAGGGAAGATAGTTAGCTTACTAGCTAGTTAGTAAGATACTAGCTAGCCTAGGCTAGACTCTGGTAGCTAAAGATAGTGGATATATTAAAATGTAAACATGTCCCTCTAGATTCTTGCTCCGTTTGTTTCAGATATGTTTTTCAATGGGGAATCTGTGAAATGATAAATGCGTGTATCTTGGTACACAACAGTAGGACAGAGCATACTGGACTTGCTCTTCCAGGTAGAGATTATTCAAAATGGCCACCATGCACTTCACTGCGGTGGAGAATCAAAAAGCTGAGAACAAAAATGGGAGTTTGTGAAAAGTTTATTGTGAAATGACAGAGGAGAGTACAATAAGTTAAGACTCAGGGGCTGCGGCGTGTTGGGAGTGGATTCATTTTGATAGCCGGTCCTGGGCCAAGCCAGTCACTTCCACTGGCAGATAGAGAGCCAGCCGGGCAGCAAGCGACGGGAGGGGACGGCTGTCGTCATCGTCATCGCGCCTTCCCCTCCCTCACTGTTCCACTATGAAGACCAAAGACGACAAAAACCCCAATGAGACGGGGAACCGGGGGAGGGGGGGCTGGGATGAAAAATGAAAAAGAGCGATGAAACGTCTCGTGGGAAATGGGGACGGCTTCCAATAGAGGAGGAGGAGACGGAGAGCACCAGTTGGACAAAAGAGAAAAGAAAAAAAAAATGTAGAACAAAACAAAACAAAAAGAAGGGTTTAGAAATGACATCTCATAGTCCTTTGTTCCCGCTGTTTCCTCAGGTGGGTCAGGAAAACAGCGAGTGGATGTCTCGACACCATGGGGTCTGCACATAGGGAAACCATGCTCACCACTGCAGCGGCAGGGTCCTTACACAGACATGATGTGCTTGACAAAGGCTGCAGATGAAGCCCGGGGCCGGGAGAGACAGACATAGAGATAGATAGGGGAAAAAGAGAGAGAGAGAAGAAGAGAACAATGAGCTATATTCCCAAGTGAAGTCAATGAAATGTTTCGTCACTTTCATAGCCGGATGTTTAAATGTAGAGCTACAAATGTGAGGCATCAGGTGAGATATGGACTTTGGCCAATCCATGATATACTGTGTTTGGTCTGGTCATGGCACAAAATATTATGCCACATGCAAGATATATCATATTCACTTAATTTGAATATCTATGAAGTTTATATAGGGATGGAAATTGATGCCTCACTTGAACTGATGCCTCAAAAATGAATGTCAATAATTGTATAATTAGTTAAATAAGTAAATAAGTAAGTAAATAAATACATAAATAAATAATAATAATGATAACAATATTATTACAAGCAGTAGCAGCAGTATTAGTAGTAGAACTTAAGACATAAGATACGTAATAAGATACGTATAAGAAACGTAAGAAACGATAGATAAGATAAGAAACGTAAGATAATTAGTTAATAAAAGTATCATAATAGTTTAGCATTGTGACTAGTATTATAATGTCTTATATAATCTCATATAAGTGGACAAGGGCATTTTCTTGTATAAAGTATTATAATAAAGTAGACTATAATAGATGTTAGTGGAGTTTGTGGCTCACCCTCGTAGTTGACACAGCCGTTCTCGTCCTCCTGTCCCTGCATGAGAGCATCAATCTCAGCCTCAGTCATCTTCTCTCCTGTAGGGGGAGGCAGAGGACAGTCCATATCAGTAAAACACACACACACACACACACACACATACACACACACACACACTCTTGACCCAGCAGGGGCCTGCCTGGCCCGACTCACCCAGTGTTGACAGGACGATACGCAGCTCAGCGCCCATCACTGTGCCGTTGCCCTCCTTGTCGAAGACGCGCAGACCCTCAACGTAGTCGTCGAATGTTCCCTTGTTTGGGCTGTTGACGATGGTCTGGAGCATGGGCAGGAAGCCCTCGAACTCTACTCTCTTGTTGACCATGTCTGCATGACAGGAGGCAAGAACAGCAACAGGTGACTGTCCGTCCAGAGGTGAGCAAGTCAGGTGGATCGAGACATACTGACAAAGCCCTTGTTACTCAACACCAGGGCCTAAACTCCACTGTTTTATTTGCAGAAATAGAGTTTAACCTCCTTTGATAGGTTGACATGAATCTTAATGACTTAAAATCATAGTATACATCATTGTAAGCATCAACCAGATATATTTTTGTATCAGTGCTTGTTGGCCTTATGATGATCACCAACTGGAGGTCATAGTTTACCCTCCTTTTTATTCACCACTACATCACTGGTCATCTCACCAACTCCAAACATTACATTAGGCCAATCAGCCCTTTATGGTGTCTGTACTCCTGATCATTCAGAACAATGTGCTTGTTATATGTGCTCCTAATAATTACTAATAGGCATGTAGGTGTTTTTCCCATGCAGGTTTAGACCAATGGATTGGCCTTTTATTAAAATTCAGATATATGCCATTCTTTGTCGTCCATCTCCGCTATGATGGATTTGATGCAGTTTGATTGTTTACATATTTACTGATCAATACTACACTGGTTGTCTGTGGGAAGCTCATAACCTACAGCAGTAATAGTAGTAGTAGTAGGAGCTGCAGTACTAGTAGTAGTAGTAGTAGTAATAGTAGTAGTGGTATTAGTAGTAGTAGTAGTAGTAGTAGTAGTAGTAGTAGTAGTAGCAGGTGCAGTAATAGTAGTAATAGTAGTAGTAGTACCAGTAGTAGTAATAGTAGTAGTAGTAGTAGTAGTACCAGTAGTAGTAATAGTAGTAGTAGTACCAGTAATAGTAATAGTAGTGGTAGTACCATCCTGGATTTCAGTGGAGAGTTTCTGTCTCTCATTGTCTAAACTGTTTCAGAGACTTTTCCACCGTGACAGGAATACAATTCTGGAGAAAACACTGAATTTTTGTAAAAAAGTTTTTAGAATTATTTGGCAAGAAATTGTGTTGAATGCCATCAGCTGCTTCAATCCAAAAATCATTCATCAGTCATCATCAGTCAAAACCGAGTACCACCTCATTAATCCTCAGCTAATTCAATTACAGTACAGTGAACAAGTAGGCTACTAGGCTGTGTATGATCAAAGCCTGTCTCCTGTCTCTTACCATCAGCGGAGGGGTTTCCCAGGATGGTCTTCACCTCCTTGTTGGTGGGGTTCTGTCCCAGGGCGCGCATGATGTCGGCGACCTGGTTGTAAGCCACCTTGTTGTCACCCACCCTGTCGAACAGACCAAAGGCCTCTCTGTAGTCTAGAATGGAGGGAGAGGAGGGAGTCATTACCTTAATCACAACATCAACAATACTTCTATAGTATTCCTATAATATTCCTATAGGGACTAGCCTCTAGGGACCTACAATGTGCCTGTGGTGCTCAAAAATGACTTTATAGTGACCTTATTGTAATTTATGGTCATTTTATATCTTAGTATTATGATAATATTCCTATAGAAACTTATTAGAATTTACTTACTCAACATGCAGTTTAGTTGTGATATTTGTATAGTATTCTAAAATGTATTATAGGATTACAATAGTATTTTTATGGGAATGTTTCTGTTTCTGTGTGGTGAACTGAAGGCAGATGACAAAACACTATTTAGTAGTGATAGCACTCTTATTTTTTGTTAAATAACCTGGATTAACACGGTTTTGTTTGATTTTATTCTGATTTATTCTGATGGCTAGAAATGAGCAGAGATCACTATATTCTCATAGTGTGTTTGTAGTACTCAGCATTGAGACTATAGTAATGTTATTGTACATAAGGTTTTTTTCACTATAATATTCTTGTAATAGTCCTATAATATAGGGACGTATAGTTTTGCTGTGATATTGGTATAATATAGATGTATATATGTATGTAGTGTATCTCTCTCATCCCTGGCAATTATTGCTTTTATTATTTTCTGTTCTTGTTTTATTTGTTTTGTCTGCCTCACTGTGTAAAGCGTCCTTGGGTCTCTTGAAAGGCGCTATTTAAATCTAAGTTGTTATTATTATTATTATTATTATTATTATTATTATTATTATTATTATTATTATTATTATTATACACTGTATATAGGCCTATAGAATATATTAATATGTTTCAAAAATGGCCAAAATGTACAAAAATTGGCAAAAAAAAAGTATTTGTATGTGTATATTCAGTCTAAATATACTATAAGTGGTCAAATTATATTCTGGATACACATACAGATGTTGTCAACAGCACAGCAGTAAAATGTATTTCCAGTGTCCAAAATGCATTTTTAATGAATGTATATTTAGATTTTGTCGTCTTTTTCTAGTATGGGGCACATTGCTTTGCACTCCACTAACTGGAAGTGTCTGCCACCAGATGGAGACAGCTCCTGGTCAGACTGCAGCAAGGGACGGATACAACAAGGGAAAGACATTTCTATGGGCTCTGTTATTATGGTCTCAATAGAGGGACTTCCGCTGAAAGCTTAGCGCCCCCTTATGTGATTTCCATCCCAGCTGTCTCCTTCTCTCTGCCGCAGCGGGGCTATGGGTCTTTTAAAAGACCACCTTGGAATTGATAAACATAGCTGAGAATATGAGCCCCCTCCTTTTAAGGCCATCTGGGGGTGACCTGAGTAAAAGTAGGGAATGCTGACCACAGCGTAACCAGCAGCCGGCCAGACGGCAGGTCTTGTCCAGTGGTGTCCAATCCGGTGCCACGGAGGGCCAATAGCATGCAGGTTTTTATTCCAATCAAACACTACACCAGCTCATTTCACTACTTAGCTCTCCCCTCTCTAGTTAAAGGTGGTAATCACTGAAATCACTGAAATTATGCCATAAATAGCAATGGAAATGCAAAAATCAAGGCGAGAAGGTAAAGACTTTCCATTCTCATAGATGGGTGCTGTCTGACATAGCTATGTTTAGGAAATCTACAGCTTTTATTTGCTTCAAGCAAGCTGATGGAAACACACCTAAGTTTTTGTGACATTCAGATAGCTCCATAGCCTCAAATAGCCATGTTCCTCTGTCACGCTCAATAGGCCGGTGTTTATCTCTCAGGAGGAGCCTGCAGTAGCCTACAATGTCTCACTCTCCAACTTGACTTATTAGTCACTGACACACACATTAATTATAGTGACAGCCTCTTTGGCTTGCCTCACGGTGGGCCAAGAGATGCTCATGAGGGGAGATTTATGGGGAGTGTCACAAGGTGGCAATGGTAAAATGAGGTTTACTCACCCTCCAGCTGGTCTGGGGTGAAATCCACCTACAGACCAACACAAAACAGCCATGAGAGTGCAGCAGAAATCCATAGAAAACATACATCAAGCCCAGGAGTCTGACGAGCAGAGCTCCCAGGGACAGAAATGCACCATATACACATTAGAAGAAATTGTGTGGGTCTGTGTGTGTGTGTGTCAGGCATAAAACCTTGATACCTATCATTGTGAGAATCAGAGAGGTCACTTCATGTCGACCTGCTCAGACTATGAAGCCCATAAGCTTGCAGAACAAACGATGAGCTTCTGTCTTGGCACGTTTTTAACTCTCATATCACCCAACCATGACTTCACACTGACTTAGTGCGAAGAATAATGCTGTGACTTTCAGTTTGTCAATTACAGACATACAGCCGATCCCCCTGAATGCAAAAACAGCATTGTAACCCCAATAAAAACTGCCCTATCCTCTCCTTTCCAACATCCCTATCTCCAGCCATGTCACCTTAATTGCATTAAAGCCACAAGACAACACACAGGCCTTCTCCACTAATCTATAGACTAATCAATCAGGTCTAAAGCAGGATTAAAGTAATCTCTTTGCCAAAATTAGCTTCACGGGTTTGACGGTGGTACCCGATCTGCGGAGGTCCAACTTTAGATGCATTAACATCTCCACATTTGGTGGCACTCTAATAGTCCAATCCAGAGAGCCGAGGGGTGTGGTTTAGACGGGCTGGTGAGCTATCCATGGTTCTAGTCACTCTGCTCAGTCCGCTTCCCAGCTCTGAAAGTGAAGTGGTCCCTCCAGCAAAACCCACTGCTGCCCTCACTAACTCACCGTCAAGTCTGCATCCACATAGAGAATTTAATAGAAATGTGTCTATTCTGGCTAAGATGTGTTGTAGTAGGCCAGGAGTTACTACACATTTTCATGACAAGGGGCCCAAAGTAGATACACATTAGGCCCCGGACCCCCATTTGATGATCAGAGGGACCCCATATGAGAGTTAGGGTTAGTGGATTTGGTGTAGAAATGGACAGCTCTCTCTACTGTAGATGGAGTGACTGAAAGCTATGAAAGATGTAAACAGTCCTATAACACTGTCTCTCTGTCCTAACTTCAAATGAATGAAATAATAGTGAAATTCAAACCACTTGGTTTCCTGGACCCCACTTTAGGAAAAACCACTGCACTAGGGCTAATTACATCACTTTGAGTGAGAACGGACAAGTCAAATCCCAACTCCTCCGCAGCAGCCATATCTGCATCTCCATCTCATCCCACCATCCCATCCCTAAAACGCAGGCTTTATGCTCTCTGTGTACCTTGACGGCGGACAGGTCGACGGTGGGGGCTGCAGGAGCGGGTGCTGGCTCGGGTGCCGGTGCCGGTGCGGGCTCGGCCTTCTTGGCTGGTTCGGCCTTCTTGGCTGGAGCCTTAACGTCCTTCTTGGGTGCCATTTTAGCGGGTGGAGACTTTGGGCTACGTTGACCCTACAACACAAGACAATTCCCGGTTCGGGTGACAACACAAGGAGTGTAGCTGTGGAGGGGACTCGGAGCAAGAAATCACCGTCTGGGCGTATATATATGAGGCTATTTTTCCTCTCGCCCCCCGTCAACGCGGTCCCCGTGAAAGGATTGGCCAGCGGAGAGGAGGGGTGGGGGTCCGCTCTAAACATGGAATACGGGGCTGCGGGCCAGAAAGTGTTTATTCAAGCCATATATCTTGGAGTGAAAAAAGAAAACATAGGAAACGGTGTGAGAGGTTGCTTGGGGTCATGTGCTTATGGCGATTTCCTCTCTAGCTCACCCAAGGGAACGGTTCCACTTTTACGCGCTCCGTTGCGCACCGTTACGCACAGCCAAAGTGGGACCGACGATACGTTTTGGGCCATTTGATGATGGTTTCATGATGTGTGGAGAGCTTAACACTAACAAATGTAGTTACTTTTACTATATTTGCCTTCTATTTTATCTCACTGGATGAATAAAATACTGGGCCGCAAAGGCAACCATACGAGAGACAGCATAGTCCATACACACTGATTGGCATATGAAAGCCTGAATCGGGCATTTCTGAGGCACATTCCTTTAGTTGGTGTACAGGTAATAACTGTGCGAGAGAGAGAGAGAGAGAGAGAGAGAGAGAGAGAGAGAGAGAGAGAGAGAGAGAGAGAGAGAGAGAGAGAGAGAGAGAGAGCGAGCGAGAGCATTTTGTTTCGTGATGTTGCCTAATTGGTCCAGTAATTTGAGGCTTCTTTCATAAAGAGCAAATCCAGTGTCGGTATGTTACATAACATCTTACTCACTCTAGCAAAAGCACTTAAAGCGCCAAAAACAGAATATAAACTACATATTCTATTCTATTCTATTCTATTGGCATTGGATCAGTCTCTGTCAGGTAGAATTTACTTTTTGAGTGATTGGTCATAAATAAGTTTCCCAAAAACAGAAGCTATGCAGGATAGCCGATATGTTGGGGGGTGGGGAAGTGGGTCAGACAAGTAGCAAATTTAGATTTCAGCCACTTATGGTCATATGTCCCAAGCACTATGTGTGGTGACACTGTGAGTCAGGGATGTAGAGGAGGGTAAACCCACCAAAACCCACCTTTTTATTTGTAGAATAGTGTTTATTGTTTTTAGATACATCTTCATGAGTCATAGTTGCAGAATAAGCACACAGCAGAATAAGTAATATCATACTGATGATAAGTTATGTGAAAATATGGCATTTTCCTGAAAATATAATTTATTTCAGAATTGATTTGGTTTATATTGGTGGTTGTTTGCTTTATGGTGATCACTGACTTGAGGTCATAGTTTACCCACCTTTTTATATAAGTATTAGGCAACCTAATTGTTGTAATGTGATGTTATGTGAATGTATTTTCAGTTAGGCAGTCAGAGAACCACCGTGGGGGGGGGGCCTTCGTTGGGGGTCCTTGAGTTAGCTAGGTGAGTTGCATGGGTTAGCACAGTCAGCAGTGTGTGTACTGGGAGTCGTGTGTTACAATAAACGACCTGTTGAATGGAGATCCTGGATTGAGTCATTGGGGAACTCTTGACATTATTACACTAATGATTTTTTTTTTAACATAGTGATGTTGGCTGCAATCAGAGAGAGAGAAAATAATTGAGATCCCATCATTTGAGATAATAATTAGTGTTTGAGACAAGGGCAGTGGATCAGCCTTATGCAGGTCAGGCAATAGAAAAGGTATCTTTCAGATCTAATAATGATCCCCAGTTTAATCCAATCACTGACAATGGAAAGATCCCGGCCTTGGATAGTGCGGCCTCTGCATTTAATTGCCCAACATCCTTTGGGGTTCCGGTGGCCGTGGGGTGAGAGTGACCACCACCATTCCCAGGGAGGATGTGGTGTGAAGGCACTGGGAGATGGAGATCTAATGGAGAGTTCAGCTGCCAATGCCAGTAACTCAGACAGGGCTAACAGTGCAAATTCGGTCTCTATATCCGTCTCTAAGTGGCAGTGCTGTAGCCCTGCCTCCCTGGTAAAGAAGGAACCGCATAAATTCCTCCACCCTTCGAGTCCTTTCTCCCCTCCCCCACTTGCTTTCACTGACCCCATCTCCAGGAGGGCAGACCAGAGAAAGGCTCCGTCCCTCAGCTGTCATCTGGGCTCGCCCCTGGCATCCCACTGCACCTTCTCCCACTCTGATTTCCCTTCACTCCCCCCTTCACTAGAAACTTTGCCCCTCTCCTTGCACCTGTCCTGCAGTCCAATCCGAGCTCCACTATAGAATCTTAATGGTTTCACCAGCCATGGGCTTTATGGAGATGTGATGGCAGGTCAGGTTGTGAAAAAGCACGAGAGGGATCAAGTTTACTTGGCAGTCATGTATAGCCAAGATGGTTTTGTTATCCAGTTTTGGAGCGTACTCTGTATATAACAGCTTGTTTGTTCACTTTAGAGTCTATAGTTATCCATTAAGGAGGGCTGTTTCTACACAATCACATATTAGTCAGTTGTATGACAGTGAAATCATGTATTTTATTTTACATTTGAGGCGTTTAGCTGATGCCTTTATCCAAAGTAAGTTATGGTGCAATGAGTTCAGTGTCCAGAACATATAGCTGTTGCGGGAATCAAACCTGTAACCCTTCTGTTACTGGATGGTCAGTCTAATTACTAGCCACCCAGCTGCCATTCCTATAATTCATATGACAAATCATTCAAAAGCACTTTTCTATCAAAAGAGTAAACCTGGCCTGTGTGGGTAAAGTTTGCCCCAACAGCCTGAACAACCAAGTTCTAAATACACTTTATCATGCAGGTCCTGAGTCATTCTAAGTATCACATTAGCGGAGATAAATCATCTACACTAAGCTTCTGAGTAAACATGTATCCCTTTACTTATTCATAAACAGCGTCCCACCACCCCCTTGCGACCGCCATACTGGAGGCGTGAGGTCAGATCTTTAAGGTTGGGGTGGGGGGTGGGGGGGTGACTGACTGTACAGTAAAGGGCAAGGCAGGTCTGCACCAGAGTGACGCACGCCAACTGTAGATCGATTTCAGCAACCACCCTCGGAGCCATCCACTGCTGTGCGTGGTGGCAGAGGAGGGGCAGAGGAAGCAAAACCCGATTGAAAGGTCATTGGGTCACAATAGCTTGTTTTGTTTTTTTTCATCCCATAATCCTCTCCGGCGGGTTTCGCCCTCACGCTGGTCAGGAGAAGAGCTTGGACAGCATCTGAAAAATGAAACTTGAAACATACAAGTCAAGGAGGCATATTGCTAACCTCCATGTGAGAAATGTCATCCCCAAATTGACAGTTTTTACAAGCAGATTGTAGTCTTAGTTATGCAAACATTTATCGGAGGCAGAGTTACTACAGAGTTACAGAGGAGGAAGCTAATATGAAGTCTAGCGCTCTGCTACTAACTGATAAAGTGCAATCCAGCTTTACTAAGTTATTACGTTAGCTAGTTAGCCTAGCTGACCTTCCAAATTCAAACTAGCCATACTAGCCTATAGCTATCTAGAAGCTAGTTAGCTAGCTGTTGACCTTCCAACATCGTGAATGTCATGGTCATGAATGAATGAAAAAAAAAAAAAAGCCATTGGCATTTACATTTTTAATTTATATTTTGAGACTTCCTTCTTTGGCATTCGACTTTGCTAGTTAGCTAACCTGGGCTCCCAAAAGCAATTTCTTTGGCCCCACCCGTTAATTCACATGTTAATTCAACTACTGAAATTATTCTGCCTCCAGAGCAGCTCAGCCTCCGAGAAATGTTTGTATAACTATAAATCCAATCTGCGTTTTACAAGCTGTAATAGGAAGAAAAGTAATTTATTTGGCAAACCCCACTCTCCATGCAATGCACATGGCAGATTAACACGCCTGGCGGAGTTAAAGTACACACCCCTGGTGTCCACACACACTCAGCTTTGACATTAGTTAGCAAACTCAGTCACCCCACTGACATGACTATATTTAATGTATTACATATCTGACTGATGATGATACAGCAAGAAAAATAGTCCATAAAAAGGAATATTGCAAATGGGGGGTATTTAAACATAATTATTAATCATCAAGTTTGTTTTAGTTAGTTTATTATTTCAACTAACTTGTTTTTGTGCATTCTGGAGAGACATTGGAGTCAAGAGAGAATCACAACCTGTAAGATTTCAATTATCTTACTTTGATAATTCATAGACAAGGACGACACAAGTGTAATATGGTATGTAGTATGGTATATGACATGTATATGATGGTATGTTAAGGCCTTTGAGACATGCTTGTGATAAAGGGCTATATGAATAAACATGACTTGACTTGACAAACGTGTTCATCCACTCATCATGAAGAAAAAAGAGACCTTTGCACTTTGGTTTTTGTGGTTTCATCAACTTAAATTGAGGAGAGGCAGAGGTGATGAGTTGTTGTTTGTTGCAGACCAAAATGCTTGGGTCTCTCTTTTCGGTCCCACCTCATCCCCCTCTACCTCCGTCCTCTGGGAAACAAGCAGGGTATTTCATAATATCACTTCCAGGTTCGCTTCAGGACAGGCACTATAACTATCTCCTCTCAGGAATGAATGTTGTGACGCGTTGTTGTTGATATGCATTTGTCGCAATCTCAGCATTTCTACTTGGATCCTGACCCAAACTCATGCCGACACTAGAGCACAGTCTGGCGTAGGACACAGTAGAAAATTGAAGAATAAACTTCACTCAGGTTCCAAATGCCAGCTCTAAACGTGAAAATGTGAGCTGTGCAATTAAGATTCTGTGAAGGAGACGGAGGTAATCATTAAGACACAGAGCCGGTCCGAACCTTGGGGTCTTACTAGGTTAGGCATGATTGATGAAATGTGAAGAACCTGAGCTTCAGGAAAATCATGCGATGAGTGCCGTGTGGTGTAAGATTATAAGGAGGGCAGAGGCTCCCAGGTCGCTGGCATGCTGCCCCTGTGCGAGAGTGAGAGAAGTCGATTGGGTTGCTTTAGGGAAGGACGCCATAGAAAACACCGATGGACTTCCATTGCCACAAAACACGCAACAGAGGGTAAGCCAATCAGCCATCTGAGATGACTAGAGAGTAGATTCTGGACTCTGGTTCCGTCCACCGTCCACCCCTCACCCCTAGTGCTTACTTCCACGTCCCCATCAATAACCCCCTCCCCCCTCCAAAAAGAAAATCCAGGCGCTCCAAAAGGAATGAGGCTGTAACTGAGCCTGGGGGGACAGATGGACCCTATTTATAGTCCCCTACAGAGAGGTGTGAAGTTTCTTGGGATTTCTAAGAGTGGGGGCCATGGCTCCTTAAGGGGGCTGATGCAGCCTCTGTGGCCTGCATGCTCGCTTTCTGTCTCTCTCTCTCTCTCTCTCTCTCTCGCTTTCTCTCGAAGCCCTCCTCTGGCCAGACAGGGATTAGACGGGGGGCAAGCTAAACAAAGCCACTCGCTGCCCTTTTTGCTTGTGACTCTGCATCGCTACGGGGGCGACCGGAGGAAATCTGAGACCAGCCAAGAGGGAGAGTCTCCTCTTTCTTCTTCTCCAGCCGATGACATGGTCTTCCTTTTAACGCTCTAGAGATGGTCACAAGCTGTTGTCATAGAGAGGACCGTGACAGAGACACCGCGCCACAATGTCATGATGACATTACCCAGAACAAGAATGGTGACGCTCGGTGTCTTAGAGGTCTCAGAACAGACACCACTCATTCAGTCGCTTTAGAGAACACGCCTTGACACTGAATGAGGATGAGAGCGAAGTACAGTCCTGAAGATGGTGATAATGGTATACTGACCATCCCTGTTAGAGCCATTATACAATAGAAACATAGTTGTAAATAATTTAGATTTGTTGTATTTGATTTGCTAAGGATAATAAGCAGTTCCACAGTCTCATTGCAGTATGCTTAATTAGGACCAATAATTACCGCAGCCAGCCCTGGCTTCTGATTGGTTAAAACGTATAACATGCTGCATGTGCTTGTTAGATAGTTTAGTTGAAGCTATGGAGCCCTGAGAACACACTAGTTTTTGACCATGTTTGCCTTGTACGTGCTTATTGTTCTTGCCGTGCTTACCATACTTATCATGCCTGTGTAGTATGTTTTTATTTTGTACTTGAAGAAGAGTTTTATTGAAGCACGCGTCAACTACATGCTTGGACTCTACAGCTTAAGTGGGCATTTTCAAGAAATAGACGGAGCCACACTAACAATCCCCATTACAATTGGTACTTACATAGAATGACTCTGGACTCTAGAAATATTCACAACAATTAATATGGGACCTTGCTTGAAGTCTTTAAATCTTCTTGAGTGCCATTGACTGCATGCTATTTTAATCTTTGTGGTGATCCAACACAACATGCTTGAAAAGTGTCATATTTGATTAAACGTTCCTGAATGACTAAGGACATGCAGATGAAGTCACATACTAGATTATTTGAAACTGGCTCATAATATTGTAGGGATGTAAGAGACCAGAGCAATTACCTTGGTGTTCTCTGTTGTCTGACAGTGGCACAGACATGTTATGATCTCTATGCTCCAGATGTTTGAGAGCCAACCTGTTGCTTTATGAACACAGGGAACAGCCGTAACCTCGGTGCTGCCCTCTAGTGCTATGCATGCCATCATCCAGTTTCAGTGGGGAGAAACATTCAGTTTAAACAGGCAGACAAGGCAATGGGAGGCTGATGGGAGAAGCAGTCAGTCTCTGTATAATTATATACACCTGTAGTTGTAGCCTCCTGTATGTTTCATTGTTCTCTGCACCCTGAAGAAGGCCTGGTGGAGCTGCAACGCATTAATGTGTTTTCTTAGGTTTTAACATGAAATAGCCATGGTCAATAAAGGCTTTTTAACTTCAGGAGAGTGCTCTTCTCTTTCCTTCACTGATAATTTTGGATTGAAGCTACTTTTGTGCCGATATACAATATATATATATATATATATTTTATATATTTCATGTCAAACAACTCCCAAGGAATCAGTGTTTCCCCAGAATTGTATTCTTGTCAGGATGGAAAAGCCTCAAACAGCATTTAGATCATGGGACACTAAAACTCTCCATTGAAACTCAGGATACTACTACTACTACAAGTAGTACTACTAGTAATATCAATAATAATAGTAACATATTAATGCATTCTTGTGTGGAATCCGATCAAAATGTCTCATTAGAAGCAGTTCAGGGTAAGGGCTTCCCATAGACAACCAGTGCAGTATTAATCAATTCTACAATATGTAATCAAACAAATTGCATTATATCACACGTGGACGACAAAGAATGGCTGATATTCGACTTTTAATAAAAGGCCAACATCGGCAAACTGATATATCAGTCTATCCCTGAACTGAGCAAAATATCCTTGAGACAATCATCATCCTGGATCCCCTGAAGTGAACCATCTATCATCCCTGCCATCTCAGGGCCAAGGCTGTGTTTGGAAATCTGGCGAGGAGAGAGAGGAGAGAGAGGAGAGAGAGGAGAGGAGAGAGAGAGAGGGAGCCTGCCTGACTATTTACGTCCTCTCTTAAGCTCAGTAAACTTCTGAAACTCACACTTGCAACCGCAGACAATGTGGGGTCCCTCCACCGAGGACAGACACCAGAGCTCATTAGACCGGGCGCCAGCCAATCAGCGAAGGGATTTAAAAAGTCGCTAATCACGGCCTCCCGCATAATAAAGGGCCATACATTGCACAGGCTTCTCATGTTCTCCCAATCATCGCCTAGCAATTTTCCATCTTATATGGTTGTATCGTTATGGACAGTGAGCATAGCGCTGGCTGCTTTTTGAGGGGCACAACTGTCTGAGAATAGCAACAGTCAGGACCACCAGCAACAGAGGGCAGCTCATTAGCTGCTAGCGTGCCTGTGAGTGAAAGCTGCTCTGAGCTGCAGCCTGCATTCAAGTCTGTTTCCTACCTGGAAATCTGCTGTAGTGTAAAAGTGCAACAATAATTTGCAGTATATCATGTTGTAACTCATGGTAGAGCTTCCTAGTTTACATGAGGAGAGCAATGATTTAATGTCTCTTTTAACTATTCAAACAAGTACAAGGATTCAACAACAAATTCAACAAGGATGGTTTGGCAGTTTTATGCCTAATAGTGTGGTCTGTTTTTTGTAGTGAAAAAAAGTTTGGAAAATTATAAACCCCAGTCAGTGATCATCAATAACGCAAACAACCATCAATATAAATAAGAGTCAATTCTATTTTCAGAAAAGCATTGATTTATATCTAAATATATATATATATATTTTTTTTTTATTGATTTATTATTTTTTTTACCTCTTAAAAACCCTCAGTTTGATACTACTTACTGTGGTGTATACTATGAATTTATGACAGCCTTAAAACTCTATTTTGCAGATAAAAAGGTGGGTAAATTGAGTTTAGGTGGATTCACCCTCCACTACATCCCTGGTTTTAGCATGGGAAATTTCTTCATCTAGGGTTAAATACATATTGCTTTATTTTATTATTGGAAATAACTGAAAATATTTCATAAACATGTGAAAAGATGGTCCGCAACTCCCAACAAAATGGTCCACCACTTGTAGAGTTTCAAAGTCTGTTTATTTTGCAGAGCAATGCTCACGCGTTTCAACTGTGTCTCCCTCAGAGCATTGAGAACAATAGACTAACAGTGTCTTTATAGCTCTGTTGAGGAGAGATCATCCACAGGTGTGGTGACTCCGCCTATAGGTGAGGTGACCAGTGGGTAAACAACATTTCAATCAATCAATTTAGCCTGCTGTTACAATGAGTGTCTGTACATATCCAGAACAATCCATCACAGTCCCAACAGAAAAAAAAAGAAAAAAAAAAGGCAGACAGTAAATAGATGAGTGGAGGGGCCAGCACATCCCCATAAACATCATACAAGCCAATGCACAATTGTAAATAAATCAGTGATGCATTGGCAGGACATTTACATAGTTTTGCACTTTTAAAGGCTACCATATGTCATCAAATACTTGTTCCTGTGTATAAAGATCACATCCCATCTGATTAACTACATTATGTCCAATATCCTCAAACAATCAATACATTGTATTAACCACATCGTCAAAACCCATCTCACTTAAACACTTGGCTTTGGTATATATATGAAGAAAAATTGTTTAAAATAATCAAACACTATTGGTAGGCTATTCAGTTGTTCATATGGGAGTCAATCAAGTGAGTTGCCTTTGTGTTTTTATTCTTGAAAGAAGAAGAAGAAGAAAGGCTGCTAGGAGCGCCAGCAGTTTACTTCTAATTGAAAATATTTTATTTTGGCAGGTAACAAGGTAACAAAGTTATTTTTTAGCTCAATGTTGAGTGGCTTCATGCTACATGCTGCTGCTAAAGAGACTGATTACACTGGTGAGTTTACACGCTGAATATGTGACATGTCTACACTGACTTGGCCCATCGTTCATCTGTTTAATAGATTTCCAGGTCTGCTGTATGATAGGTATTCTCCAGGATGCATAAAAAAAAAAGAATTAAAAAAAAAAGAATAAAAGTTTTTATCATAGGTTTAGATGGAAACTTTTGTGTGTCAAGTAGCATAGCCTCTATACCAGAGTTTCTCTACCCCCGACTCCCAACCTCCACACACACACACACACACACACACACACTGTTACAACAATGGGACTTGCATGTGGTAGTTTGAATCAAGTGATTGGGTAACTGTGTCCTGGATGCTGATTGGCCCATGGATGACAGCTCCAGGGGTATAAGGCCAGCGGACAGTTGTTACCCTGGGCTCTGTCTCCTTCCGGGCTTCCAAAACAAACACGACCAGTTTTTTTGCAGTTGCTGACCTTGCTGAGCGTGAATTATCTGTAGTAACTTGTATGTTTAAGACAGCCTAAGGCTTTATGTTTTGTGTAACTGATGATAACTTGTACATAGCTGTAAATACAGACCACAGTAGCCGTTTGTTTGAGGACCTTGTTTTCTCCTGGGGCTTTTTTTCCTCCCACTAACCTAACTTAGGGAGTTAGGTTAGCGGTTTATGTTTTTTGGTTTCTTTTATTTTACCAGGTAAGTTAGAGTGTCTAGTGTCAGTACCCTTTTGTCTGTTGTTTTGTCATTGCCCACCCTGAAGTTATAGTGGTAAACCGGGATAATAAAACTGCGACATTTTGACTGTAATTCTGTTTGCTGGTCTTTCTTGGGAGCAGGAAAAGAGGAGAGTTACACCTTTTATTCATGTTGTCTACTTCCTCCTAGGCTGGACATAATAATGCACACACACACACACACACACACACACACACACACACACACACACACATTATGCCTCTGCAAAATTCTGAATGTCTCTCAAACTATAACGAAAATAGGTATAATAAGTTTACAATTACATTAACTATTCTTACATATCAAAAAGCGTGCAATATTCAGCTGTCACTTCAATCTATACTGAACAAAAATATAAACGCAACACTTTTGTTTTTGCTCCCATTTTTCATGAGTTGAATTAAAAAATCTAAGACTTTTTCTATGGACACAAAAGGCTTAAAGGTAATCCATCCACCTGACAGGTGTGGCATATCAAGATGCTGATTAAACAGCACGATTATTGCACAGGTGTGCCTTGGGCTGGACACAATAAAAGGCCAATCTGCATACTCACCAGACATGTCACCCAACAGCATGTTTGGGATGCTCTGGATCGGCGTGTACGACAGCGTGTTCCTATTCGTGCCAACATCCAGCAACTTGGCACAGCCATTGAAGAGGAGTGGAGCAACATTCCACAGGCCACAATCAACAACCTGATCAACTCTATGTGAAGGAGATGTGTCGCACTGCATGAGGCAAATGGTGGTCACACCAGACTGGTTTTCAAAAAATGCATATCTGTAGCCCTAGTCATGTGAGATCCATAGTTCAGTGCCTAAAAAAAAACTTTTTTCAAGATAAAACTGCACATTTTAGAGTGGCCTTTTATTGTAAATTTGAGAGAAATAAGCCTTTTGCGTGCATAGAAAAAGTTTTAGATCTTTTATTTCATCTCATGAAAAATAGGAGCAAAAACAAAAGTGGTGCGTTTATATTTTTGTTCAGTATATTTCTAAGCATATTTTGTGTATATACACTACTCCATTACCACAGTGTAATTACTATTCTCAGTGCTGATTGGCATTACGTCTGTTAGGACTGTAACTACTACAAATACATTTTGTCATACTCTACACTTTATAGTCCACCATCCATATATTGCTGTTATACAGTATATGATAGGTCAGCTAAGCAATATAGGTTATAGGTTATAGGTTTTAAAACATCTTGCCACAAGGACTACAGTTGAAAATTAGCCACACACTGGCACATTTACAGAAATGTTGATTAATGTGTGTTGTCCTTATAAATAAATAAACATAAACATAAACATAAACAATGTCCAGTGTAGCACAAATGTTGATTATTATAACACTATTTTACAGATTATTTACCACTACTATTACCACAGCTTATTGAATATAGGTGATATTATAGATGATTATTATTATTTTCTTATCATCGAAAAAAAAGTTTTAGTGAAGAGTACTATACATTATATACCACAGAACAAAGAGAGGCACATCTCTGCATCTGTCCAGTAATAATGCTCCGCTACATCTTGCAAGTCCATCAAAAAAAAAAAAAAAAGACATTGTAAAATTATTTTATCATCTGACTGATTTCCCCTTTTCCTTCTAAATGTCCCTCCAGCATAATGACCCTCATGTCTTCTTCCCTTACATTTCCAGCAGACTAGATGAGCTGAAGTGTACTGCTGCCATCCACCAGTCAAAAACAGAACTGAATCAGTCTCATATATTGGAATCATAGGCTTCTATCTGGGTGGAGTGCAGTTCTGATATACTGAGCATCAAAGACTTGACATCCCAGCTGGAAAACTTGTTACGGCTAGGCAAGTGAACCCAAGTGCAAGACAAAAGAGCACTGGGAACACAGGGAAAAGGAAACACAAGGAAATCACAAGAGCTAGGCAGGGATCATGACAAAACTGTTATTTATGTTCTATCTTTTTAAATATTTAACCCAAAAAAGTCCTTTAAAAATAATAATAGAAAACATCACACAAGAATAAAGTAACATTCAAAGATTCATGAATATGTGGATAACTCAATTCCTTAGTGAATCGCCGTATGCAAAAAAAAAGTCAACTTAATACCAACTTAATACGTTCTCTTTTCTTTTCACAAATGTATCTCTACAATAGAACTCCAAATATAGCTGCCTACATAACCACAGGGGATGGCTACTGATTTGGTTGTGGTTGCTCCTGAATCTGAAAAAAGTAAAAACTTTTTTTTTTTGGAACAACTGTAGTTTATTTTGCAGATCATCAGCCCTTTAACTGCTGTAGCATAAGAGGAAACAGTACTTAATTCCCATAAAAGACCCTCTGAGTAGATCTATCTTGTTTAGGAAGGAGAGTGAATCAAGACCAATTTGCCAATTAATATTCATGCAGATTTTAAATTCAAAGTTTCACATGCATGCATCCTAGAGTCATGATTTATGAAATTGACTCAGCACTTCCAAGGTATGCTGTACACAGACTTTAACGTAGGTGTCATGTCAAGTGTAAAGCTGTTATAGTTTCTACTACAGGCTGGCAGCTAAATGATACTACAGCCTCTCAGCTGCAGCCTATAACTCATATATATAGAGCTGCAGCATCAGCTACACACCAAGTCTTACTACCAAACTGTTTACTCACTTTAAATATGTGAGTGTTTCCAGCACGTGGCCACTGGAGGTCACCAGTGCTGCACAGCTCTACAAGAGAGCACCGGCTAAACTTAGATAGGGAACTTGATCTGGAGTTTTGGTTGAAAGAGGACCCCCACAAAACCACAAAACAGTTATGTATTAGGCTTAAACATAGGACATACAATCTGGTTGGCATGATGGTTTATGACTAGGCAATTTAGACAATCATATTTTGTATGAAATGCACTAAAATGTAAGGCAAGCCAAGTGCAAACCTCCGCTCCTCTTTGATACAGATTTACAAATGGCATCAAAGGTTTTACAGAGACTCAAAAAGTGGGTCACTTATGGTTCCAAGTCAGTTTTCTGGGGGCTGGAGGTATTTCCCATTACTCACACCCAGTTTGTTCAGACTGCTGAACCCAGCAGAGTGGCAGGCAGATAGCCTTCTCCACTGAGGGCCAGTCTTGCCATGATCAGCAAATACAGGCACCACCTCTAATCCCACCGCCATGGAGCCGCTCCATTGTCAGTTTTTTTTTGCAGGCAATTGGCCTCAAAGAAAAGACTGTGAAGAGCAGGTTGCACAGAAAGCAGTATACAAAAATAGGCTGAAAGTCAGCTGATTTAAAAAATTCAGAATATGTAAGTGATAATAGTTTTGTGTGTAAAAGTTGTTTTTTTAATTATTTAATGTTTCAAGTGCACAGAGGTATTCAAACACTTCAGTATAAAACATAACCGTTAGAGACTTCATTACAAACACAGATGAACAAAATAAAATATAAATAAATTTGCCAAAAAAATCGATAAACAAAGAAACAAATAAATAAATAGCTAAATAATGCATTAATAAACAAACAAACAAATAAATAAATGAATAAATAACTAAGGGGATCATTGAGAATGAAAAAAAGTTATTCTAATGGTTTACAGCAGCCAGAATTTTAATTGCTATGTAATTTTTAGGAGTGCAGGACCTGTGAATTTAGTAATAAATGTCGGTCTAATATTACCGGTCTCGCTCATCGACAAATTGTGGGCGTTTTCCTTAAGACCAATCCAAATGCCGTGCGCGACAACGATGAGAAAAACAACGTAGTGTTGGCCAATCCGCCTTGTCCTTCCCCAGCTGAGCGGTTTCGTGGGACACGAGGGCTTCTCAAAGTTTATTCATTCCTATGCTGTAAAGGAATATTTACACACTGGCTAGATAGTTAGCAGTTTTGACGACAGCAGATTATATTCAGAATTACTCGTTGCTCTCATCGGGCAACCCGTGACCAAAGTCTGTAGGCGTACAGTGTTACTAAAGGAGTAATATGACAAAAATCCTCTCAGCTTACAACGTAGTTAAATCTCTGAGGCATGGATGTCTGGTTAGCAGGAGAGTCGGGAACTCGTCCGCCTGGCTGAGAACCCACACTAAACTTTTTAGCGTGAAGGTAAGGGGGTGAATGAAATTGGGTGTTGTCGATGAAATGCAATCCTTCAAGTGACTTTACTAACTTATCTGTGTTGTTTCCTCACAAGTATGCTATACCTACCGAGGCAGGCTAACGTCAAGCCGCCCTGTCCGATTGTCACGTCGAACTCTATTTAAAATCTGACAACTCTAGGCTGCCTTGCTTATAAACAGACGGACATACCACATACAATATTACACAAGTCCTTTTCCGAAACATCCGGAGCCACTTTTCACCTCGGCACCGATACAGCACACCAAGCAGCAACTATACCAATAAAAGTTCAAATTTATCAATTGATTTGCGGTCATCCCCAAAATCGTCTTGAACCGAAAATACACCGTGTGTTAGTGGGCGGCAGCGAGTGTCAAGCAAAGCTAAATGTCAAAAAAATATTGAAATAACTTCTGCTTGGTTAATTCTGTGTATGCCGAATTGATGAGTGGCTCCTTAAGATTCAGAAAAGGTCTTGAGTCATGGTTTGAGGTATCGACTTGTGCCAGTACATAAGGCCAAATTAAAATTAGTACGATTTTAAATAGCGTTTAGGCGGACTGTTCTCTCCCTTTAAAGCGGACACTATCGGCGGTAGTAGCGTTGTGCAACTCTGCAAAGAACTGAAAAGAAAGGAATTCTAAAAATTGCAACGATAAGTTAACTGGTGCTTGCTGGCTAGGTAAACGTGTCATTCTTTGTTTTAGTACAAGCAAGTCTTCAGGAGAGTTGCATCATAGTTGGCAGTTAGACACAAGTTTGCACCTGGACGCAGTTCATGCCGTACAGGCTTTTACTAGCTAATGTGTTACATAATATCCATCTCTGCAGCTAACTATAATCAGAGATGTGGTGGACGGTAAAACCACCATAACCCAGTTTACCCACCTTATTATTTGCAGAGTTTACCCTCATTTTTGAGGATATAAAATTATCTGTATTGAATTCACGTAAATTCATTGATTATATCATAGTAATAGTCAGGCAGTTAAGGTGCTGTAGGACGAAGAATCGTGCAGGTACAAGCACTGGATTTGGCACAGAGGTAGCTCTCCATGGTAGAAAAAGATTCTATATGATCCATATAGAATCTTTTTCGTCGTAAGTTTGGCCCCTGAGGGCCATGGCGGCCACTTTTCAAAATGGCCACCGAATGTCTTTGAATCCGATGACGAAGGGAGTCATTATTCATTCATTTTGATCAATTTCTTTTTCTCAGATTGTTCTTGTCAGATGGAAGAACAGACATCTCAGGACATTGTTGAATCTTTTTCTACCACAGAGAGCTACCTTTGTGCCAAATTTGGTGCTTGTATCGCCAAGTGCACAAATCTACCCCATTATAACTAGTATAGACCTGATGTAAGTTACATGATAATAGGGATTTTTTTAAGGAAAGACAAATTATGCTTGTGTGAAGATATAGATTTTTGCTTCTATTGGTAGTTGTTAGTTCATAGTCCACCCACCTTTTATGTATCACTACACCATTGGCTATTATGTTTATATTTATTTTCAGAGTGACACTTGCTGTTATTACATATCTTTTTTTTCTCCCTCATTCCTTTCGCTCGCTCTCTCTCCCTCTTTTTATCTCTCGCTTTTAATCTCTCACACACAGAATACAGAACAACAGAATTGTCTGTCTCAGCATTCACAGTGGCCTACAGTTTCAGTCCCAGAGAATCACAGCTAAACTAAAAGTCTGTTCCACATCTCTTGTAAAGTAGACAAACTGCCAAGCACTTCTGCCGATGGTCTTCCCAAACTCGCCCTCGCCTTACCCTCAGGTGAGAATTTGCTTGTCATCTGCCTGTCTCTCTTTCCACTCCCAGGCCCAGACGGCCCACCTGGTTCTGGAGGATGGCACCAGGATGAAAGGCTTCTCTTTCGGGCACGATACCTCTACAGCCGGGGAGCTGGTCTTCAACACCGGCCTGGTGGGGTAAGAGGGAGAGACGCTGACATAGGCCTACCTCTATTGGATTTGAGACAAAACAGTGCACAAGAACAATAGCAGGTCCGATTTTAGGATGTGCAGTAGCAACAAACCAAAGCAGAGTGGGAAATAACCAGCATGCAAACAGACGAATCCCAGGTTTCTCCTCAAACTGTCAAATAGCTGAATCGCTTTGTGAATTTACAGCATCACTATATGAATGTTAAGTGTATCCAATTGGTTTTGAAAGGGTTTCATAAGGCCTAGGGATGTAGAATTGTCCATGGGTTGAGGCCATGACAGCAGCGTGCTTCAGCCTGACCGCATGCCACAGAATCCCGGCATGAACGTCCTGCTATTCCCTGATATTCTCCAGGTATCCCGAGGCCCTGACCGACCCCAGCTACAGAGGCCAGATCCTGACCCTGACCTACCCCATTGTAGGGAACTACGGCGTGCCCAACACCCAGGAGCTGGACGAGCTGGGCCTGAGGAAACATGCGGAGTCAGAGCGCATCCAGGTCAGAAACAACAAGTACACTCAACATGTGTGGGGGTTTCAGGCTTTTTGGAGACATAATTTTTTCGCATTGGTTTCTTCTTTTTTTTATCTTGTCCTGATCACTGCCCCGACTTGAGTTATAGCCAAGGAATATGTGGCAGCAGCAGTTAATAGTCATAGAATAATGATATACTGCTGACGACAATGCAGTGTTGCAGTTTAGTATAATAACGCCGACAGTGTTTTCCATACACTAACAGTGTTTTCCATACACTAACTGTGTTGTTTTCCATACACTAACAGTGTTGTTTTCCATACACTAACAGTGTTTTCCATACACAAACTGTGTTGTTTTCCATACACTAACAGTGTTGTTTTCCATACACTAACAGTGTTGTTTTCCATACACTAACAGTGTTTTCCATACACAAACTGTGTTGTTTTCCATACACTAACAGTGTTGTTTTCCATACACTAACAGTGTTTTCCATACACAAACTGTGTTGTTTTCCATACACTAACAGTGTTGTTTTCCATACACTAACAGTGTTTTCCATACACAAACTGTGTTGTTTTCCATACACTAACAGTGTTTTCCATACACTAACAGTGTTGTTTTCCATACACTAACAGTGTTGTTTTCCATACACTAACAGTGTTTTCCATACACTAACAGTGTTGTTTTCCATACACTAACAGTGTTGTTTTCCATACACTAACAGTGTTTTCCATACACTAACAGTGTTGTTTTCCATACACTAACAGTGTTTTCCATACACTAACAGTGTTGTTTTCCATACACTAACAGTGTTGTTTTCCATACACTAACAGTGTTTTCCATACACTAACAGTGTTGTTTTCCATACACTAACAGTGTTTTCCATACACTAACAGTGTTGTTTTCCATACACTAACAGTGTTTTCCATACACTAACAGTGTTTTCCATACACGGTAGTAAGTTTTCCATATGTGGTAAACTGCGGTACCACTCTCATTGCTGGGTGGAGAGGGCTGTGGGTTGTGTTTCAGTCAAACCTCCCCCAAGAAGAACACCAGCATTCTTCTTCTTCTCGTCAGTTTGCGGTAGCCAGCGTTCTTCCCAAAATATGCAGATTAGATGCAAATCACACTCCTCCCCCTCCACTGAAAACCCCCTCCCCCCAACGGCAAGAGAGTCCCAAGGAAACTGTCATTGAAAAAAAAAACTTTTAAGGAAAAAAAAAAAAGATTGCGAGTGCATGGTCATAAAATGAGAGAATGTGTTAGGTTCAGTTTGTTTTTTATGCCAAGTTTTTATTTATTTATAGTTTGATGTAGATGCAGATGTTTTTTTTTACAGTTTGATTTTTGTTATCAGTGACAATGTCCTGTTTTTCAATTGCCTAATGCCAATTTTGGCAAGTTGCAGCAGCATGACATTAAACTGGGATTTGAACCTACGCAGTGAATGCCTGAGGCACTAGGTTGCTCCAACTTTTTAATGTTTGTTAAAGCCTGATGCTGTGGTGTCTCTAGGTATCCGGTCTCCTGGTTCAAGACTACAGCCATGAGTACAGCCACTGGAACTCCGTCAAGTCTCTGGGCCAATGGCTGCAAGAGGAGAAGGTTGGGATTCACGGTACCAAAGTTCACAGTGTAATCTCAGAAAGGGAAAAAAGAACCATGCTGACTGTAAATTTACAATTTGTACTTTCGTTGTTCAAAGGTTCCTGCGCTGTTTGGGGTAGACACTAGGATGCTGACCAAGATCATCAGAGACAAGGTAAATGTAATGGTTTGATTTGCAACATCTTTCACAAATGGATTGGTTGACCATTGAAAGGGTGAATACTTTCTTTGTGGTTTCTCGTCAGGGCACAGTTTTGGGAAAGATTGAGTTTGATGGTCAGCCTGTGGAGATTTCTGACCCCAATCAGAATAACCTGGTAGCAGAGGTCTCAACCAAGGTAACAGCTGCTAACCATTATTATTCTACACCCCAAAACACTTGTCTTCTCCATGACACTAGCTAGAACCTGTACAGTAGAACAAGTCAAAACACGTTCTCTACACTGTCTACACCCTGTGGTGCTGAACGCTGACCTCTCTGTACCTGTGCCCCCCCCCCCCCCAAACCAGGAAACCAAAGTGTTTGGAAAAGGAAACCCCATCAAAGTGGTGGCCGTTGACTGCGGGATCAAACATAACATCATTCGCTTGCTGGTTAAGGTGAGACATGGGGATGGAGGCAGGTGGAGCTGAAGCCTGGATGGATTCAGTGGATTTGCTGCTGAGTGTGCTAGGTTAGGTTATGTTTGTTGATACCACTCAGTTTCTGAATTGCAGAGCAGGTTATTTCAAGTGTTGAGACTAATAGTGAGCTTAGAAAGTCCTAGGTAATGTCATGAACTAGGGATAAGATTAAGTGTCCGTACATCTATGATTGGAGGTGCCTACTTGATAACCCTAATGACATTCCTGTTCATAACCTTTTTCCTTTGACATCCAAGCAATGTTTCTGCATGGGTTCTCTCTGAAAATAGCACAAGGGAAACATACATCATGTGTATTGGGTAATGACTGGTGAAAGTATCTCTGTGTCTGTGTGTCTGTCTGTCTGTATGTGTGTGTGTGTGTGTGTGTAGCGGGGTGCTGAGGTCCACCTGGTGCCATGGGACCAGGACTTGATGAGTATGGACTACGACGGCCTCTTTATCTCCAACGGGCCTGGAGACCCGTCTCTGGCCCAGACCCTCATCCACAACGTCCGCAAGGTAGGAGGACATGGTGCTGGTTGATAAGCTGCATTTGAGAGGAATTTTACCTCAGTGGATCTTAGCGTAACCTTAGGACAGGCTGTGAAACGCTGCAGTTACTCTTAATCCTTAATGTTTTTATGTGATGCAAACTGTGTGCAATTATTGACAAGGATCCTATGAGTCAAACATACTGAGATGTAACTGGTTAGACGTGGTTATCGGGTGTACTATTACCTAAACCGTCATCTGGTAATAGAGTCTCTCATTTGAAATGAAAGAACAGCGGTTAGAGAGTAATGCTTTCAGTTCATTAAGTGTGTTGTCAGTGTTACGCCCTGTATTCTTCTTCCTGGTTCCTCTGGCATCAAAATGAATGAAGACTCAGCCAGCATATTATTTTTAGTTCTCATGGGTTTGGCTGAGATTATGTTTATATAATGGTCTGCACCACCCAGCCTAATTCATATTTGTGTGTGTTTGTGTTGTCCTGTAAAGGTGCTGGAGAGTGATCGTCCCCAGCCGGTGTTTGGGATCTGTATGGGAAACCAGATCACTGCTCTGGCTTCAGGGGCTAAGTCATACAAACTGCCTATGGGCAACAGGTAAATAGCTAAGCATGCTTATGATGAGTGATGGGACGATATGCTTATCTCATGGTACAAACTACTTAAGACACACATGCAGACTCTTAAGCATCCTCAGAAAGTTTTTCAACGCTGTGGACATTCGTATACAGTGGATATGTTTATCGTGGCACTTGATAATGGCCTCATACATGAGCAGCTGTAATAGATATTTTTTCACCTATTCGGTTTACAGTGCTGTTTAACCGCTTCTTCCACAAAGAACTTCTAAATGCGTGCGTTAAGCATCTCTGTGGTCCCCTAGAGGCCAGAACCAGCCGGTGCTGAACGTAATGACGGGCCAGGCCTTCATCACCGCCCAGAACCACGGCTACGGCATCGACAGCGAGTCCCTGCCGCCGGGATGGAGCCCGCTGTTCGTGAACGCCAACGACGGCACCAACGAGGTTGATTTCACTCCGCATGAATGTCCAATCAGCTGTTACTATGTTCATAAAACTACATATGTGAAGATTTTGGTTCCATGAGTTTTGAGGGAAAAAAGCACACGTTTCTCTTACAAAATGAGTGTAGATAAGTAGTAAGATTCATACTAGTAAGATTCATCATTGAATATTAGCGGTTCTTAGCAGTATACAGACCTTAGTTTACAAAAAAAACCCACAAGATTCTAAAAGGATAGACTCATCTATGTTTTCTGAAATATTGACTGCACTGCAGGGAGCATTTTTTCCCTAAAATAGAGATACTACATTTTGGAGTGAAATCCTTCATTTGTTGTCAGTTCAATTCAATTCAATTCAAGGTGCTTTATTGGCATGACAGTTCACAAACAAACAATATTGCTAAAGCATGTAAATGTCAACACAAAGCATGTTGTCTTTGTGTTGACATACCATAGCAACAAAAGTATGACTGAAATCATTCATCAACACTAAGAATACCGTTTGCTCGATTTCATTTTCCTTATATTAACTCTGCATGTTTTCCAGGGCATCATGCACAACACTAAGCCTGTCTTCACGGCCCAGTTCCACCCCGAGGCCAAAGGCGGTCCCACAGACACAGAGGTAACGTTGCACTTAAAATGATGGAAATGATTACTGAAATACGTCGTTTCTGTGGGTCTTATTCACACTGACTATCCTAGAGAACATTCTTTGCGGAAAGGAACACTCTGATTTCAAGAAGCAGCTTCCCAAAAGCATCTTAGCAGCAATAAGTATCATGTTTTTCGCTGCTCCTTTGCTTACAAGCGAGCAAAAATAATCTTTAGGGAAACCCAGATGAGAATTTTTATGCCTACAGATGAAGGCAGAGCTTGAATTTTGCATCACCCACTGAAATTGCTTTGGATATTTAGAAATTCAATTGGCTGGTGGAATCTTGAAGCCACCATGGCTTAAAAAGTCAGTTTCATGCCCTGGGTGCAGGAAGCCAAAACTGAAAATGAGACTACACCTTATATTATTTCTATAATCCTATTCAAACAGTGCTCTTTATTGACTTTCTTTTTTTTGTACCTGCAGTTCCTCTTTGATGCCTTCATGTCCCTGATCAAGAATGGGAAGAATGCCAACATAGTGTCCGTCATGCCTAAGAAACCCAGCATCCCTCCCAGAGCGCAGGTCAGTTGTCTCACTGCTTCAGCCATCCAGCCACAACCACTGCTCATGGAATTTCTGGAATATCATGGGGTGTATTTGAGGTGTATTCCAGACAGGGAAAGTCAGGGAATTTATAGGAATATACCAGAATGCATTTTACAACTTTTTTTTTTTTTTTTTTTTCGCATTCATTGCATTAGATGGTGGTTTTCAGCTGTTTTTCTCCACAGAAAGTCCCAGCTGTAATGGGAATCAGACTGTTTTACCCCTTTGCAACTTTTCTGTACTGAAAAGCAACACTTACAAACCAGGAAGGAATACAAGTTAGTTTAGGTCATGGAAGCGCTCTGAGTAATAGAAAGTTAGGAAAAAGTCAAGGAATTTTACATCAGGGCCACTGCCTCGTGACTGGGGCTTCAAGCTGCAGGATGTGTGTTAGTGTGTGTGTTTCCCGTCTGTCTCAGGTGTCTAAGGTGCTGGTACTAGGCTCCGGCGGTCTGTCCATCGGCCAGGCTGGAGAGTTCGACTACTCTGGATCTCAGGCTGTCAAAGCCATGAAGGTAAGAGGATAACACAGCAGTTTGGATGTTCTCTGTATAGAAGGATACAGCTATGATGCCCAAATGTGGATGTGAGCAGTATATGTATTATATATCCTCATCTTGAAGGGAATATCAACCCCAAATCAACATAACACTCTGTGTGAAAATGTGTCAGAAAATATAATTTTGTGTTGCTGGGAATTGAAAAGAGTTATTTATGTAAGACATATTTTATTAGAATTCATTGGAAAAGGGAAAACTTGGTGATCATCAGAAAAGGGAAGGGCTATTGCTGTCACTTGTTAGTCAGCTATTCAGTCAGCTATTCTGCATGTCCTGAAAAAGTCTGAAAAAAGCCTAAAATAAATTATTTAAGGCCTTGAAAAGCATTAACATGTCGGAAATACAATGCTTTTTTTCACTATGCAATGACAGGTTTTTAGTGCTGCATGTTCACTTTTAGATTCATATAGACCAGGGTTATTAGTGCAATATGCACAATCTGTTTTTTGTTTCTCTTTTCATCCTGTCTGCTTTACTAAACTTCATGTTCCTTAATTTGTTTCCTGTTGTCCCTTTTCTCAAACTGCCCATTCATAGTTTCAGAACTTTCATTAGCTATGTTGAGTTAGAATTAGGCTGGTTTTGTCAGCTTTGTTTCTTTATTTTGGTTTTTACATTGATCTTAAATTCAGTTCCAGGTAGCTTTATAAAATCTTAGGTATTAAAAATCTTCAATTTGTCTTTCTGAAACTTGCACATAGCCTGTCATTGTAAGACCAGCCAGTATACGTATGTGGTAACAGCACAACATCACTTATACATTACCTACATATTCATTCTTCAAATCACAGGTTTTAGTACATCCAGGCTAGTTTTGATTTAAGTAGTGATATTACTGCCTTACTGAGTGTGATAAAAGGTAGAGAAGCACATGGTATAAGATTTTTCTTAAATGATGTTCTTGTGTTTTACATACATGGGCCAGACGTGACCGTCAAACAGACCGGGGGGGGGGTCTGGAAACTTTATTTAGACCTGCAGCCCCCTCAGTGAGCTGTATGTCTCCCTCTTGTGGCCATTTTAAATCTAGCAGTTTCTCCTCAACAAGGAGTTCATCCCCAGAGCATACACTGATATGACAATTTGTTTAATTCGACAAGCTTGATTGACGTGATAACACAATAATGAACATTCGTAGATTGATTATTCATGAACATCACTAAATAAAAGGTCAAACTGGGCCAAGCAAGACATATTCTGTGGCGACTTTATTAGGCACACCTAGCAAGTACCTACTAGGACCCACATTTTGGCTCCATAACAGCCTGAATTTTTCAGCTCCTGGATTCAACAAGGTGCTGGAAAGGTTCCACAGGGAACTTGGACCATGTTGACTCAATAGCGTTACCTATTCTTCTTTGGTTTAAATGCGGGGGCAAAGTGAGAGTTGAAAGAATTTTATCGGACTGACAGATAACGTCACATAACAGGTCAAATAAAAGAAGTGAACATTAAAGTGAGGGGAGGGAAAAACAAGTGAAATAAATCTTTAGGAATTCAGTCAGTAATCATTCAGCTTCATCACACTTCACATTTCTTTTTAAATAAATAATAATAAATAACCACATTTTGTGCTGTTACTGTAGGAGGAGAACCTGAAGACGGTGCTGATGAACCCTAACATAGCCTCGGTCCAGACCAACGAGGTGGGCACCAAGCAGGCCGACTCTGTCTACTTCCTGCCCGTCACTCCGCAGTTCGTAACTGAGGTCATCAAGACGGAGCGTCCGGACGGCATCCTGCTCTCCATGGGCGGACAGACTGCACTCAACTGTGGTGAGAAGCTTGTGTGTGTGTGTGTTTTTACGCAAGCATGCACTTGTGTGTCTGCTTGACTCGACATGGTCGCTGATTTCATGTGTGCATGTAAGAGATGTATGCACTCATAGTACTGTGTAAGGCACTTAGGATAAAAGCATTTCCCCAAGCGTGTCTCTTAAAAATTGTGTCTACACTTGTATGTTTAACCCTGCGTCTGTATGTGGATTGGCGGCATCAGGAGTGGAGCTGTTCCAGAGTGGCGTCCTGCAGCAGTATGGGGTGAAGGTCCTGGGAACCCCGGTGGAGTCCATCATGGCCACAGAGGACAGACAGCTCTTCGCCGACAAACTGATGGAGATCAATGAGAAGATCGCTCCCAGTATCGCTGTGGAGTCGGTAAGGATCAGAGTCCAGACAGAATATAGCATTCACTATGAAAATCTGATACAGCTGGTGGACGACTAGGAATGCACATAAGCAATTCTGCACATCCTGCACATATTATCTACAAGTGTAAATTGCATATATTAGTTACGTGAATAGTTTTGACAATGCATGTCTACACACCTAGACACTTTCGTTACATATGTATGGCCTTCTGTAGACCTGGTAGAACATTTTGGATATTCTGTATATATGCTGTAAGTCCACATATTTGTAAACATATTTGTTATGTTTGTCTTTATATTTTCACATTTTTTCATCTTTTATATGTTACATTATTGCATATCTGTTTTTCTTTTGTATATTTTCATATCGTACATAGTTTTCATTCATTTATTTGTCTCATTATGCTCTACTGCTGCTGTTTTACACACCCTGCATACATGCTGTTATATATTACATATTACATATACATATTTTTTATACTTTTCTTTCTTAGCAATGCTTATGTTATGTTTAAAACCACACATTTGCTCAATTCTTATGTACGCTCTATTTTTCATTGCTGTTTCCTATTACTATTTACTGCTGCAATGGGGAAGTTTTATCTAATCTTATACAGTGACCTTTTTCTTTTACTTTAATTACACTTAAGTTGTAGCGGTTTGACTGGTTTGTTTGGGGTGCCAGCCAAGCCTCAGCCTGACAAAGTTGGTTTGATTCACTCGAAGTGCAAAGAAAAAAAAATACATTAAGGCACATTAATAGACATTAGCAACATGACCTTCATGTACCCTAACAAGTATCTGGGTAGAAAAATATCCAGGTTTGTCTGTTGAGATGAATTATCTGATTTTCTTCTATATCAAGGCTAAGTGAAGATTGATGTTTTACCATTTACCTTTAGTCTACTTTGATGGCTCCTGAGCCATCAAAGCCATGTAATGTTGGTGTGTATCTTTCAGGTGTCAGATGCCCTAAAAGCAGCAGAGCAGATCGGCTACCCGGTGATGCTGCGCTCGGCCTACGCTCTGGGAGGCCTGGGCTCCGGCCTGTGTGGCAACAAGGACAAGCTGGAGGAAACCGCCAGCAAGGTCAGAATACACGGTGCATGGCAGGGATGCACCTATCAGGCTATCTGGGATCGATTCTGATTGCTGATTTTTTTTTTTTGCAGTGTGATTGGCTGATCACGGATCCGATCGCTGATTGAAGCGATGCATTTTACTTTCTACTAACAGCACAAGCTGGCCTATCCATGTCTAAATATAAATCCTAGATTGTATCCAAACACAGAAGTTTCATGTTACTGTGTGCTTGATGACTAAGGTGCTTCCTCACATATTCCCACTGACAGCGCATGGAAAGTTTTTCATTGCGGCAGCCTTCCGTCCAATATATTAAACGGGTTCTAATCTCTGATCATAGGCTGTGAAATTCAAAGCACAACGTCAGAAATGAACTGTCAATGCCAGATGGACGACATGCCTATGCTACTAACGCTCTGCTGACTGCGGCAAATTGGCTCATACTTTTTACGGCATGCATTCGACCGCTTTCCTGATCCGACAGTTGAAACTTTGAATGTTTATCGTCCAATTATGATTGGTGGCGATTGATCTGTGCACCCCTAGTGCTACAAGTACTACAGCACTACTACCATTACTATACTACAGTACGAATGGACCATATTTCTACTTTCTTTAGATCCAACAAATCTTTTCAGACACCCTTTTACTACCTTGTCAGTAGAGTGATATCTAGGGAAGCTCTAATGTTGTTTTTGCAGCTGCAGGCCTGAGAGAAATAATTGCTGAATATGTTTTCATCAGTTCAGAAAACATGAGGAGCAATTAATCAAATACTGGGGAAAAAGGCCAGATCTGCTTCTGATTTTGGCCCATGCATTATGCCAGTGTTAATGTAGTCATAAAGCTGGTAAAATAATAATATTCTGTGTATATGTATATATTGCAGGCCCTGGCCATGAGCAGTCAGATCCTGGTGGAGAAATCCCTACTGGGTTGGAAGGAAGTGGAGTATGAGGTGGTGAGAGACGTGGCTGACAACTGTGTCACCGTCTGTAACATGGAGAACTTTGACCCACTGGGAATTCACACCGGTACTAAAACACACACCTACTACATACTATTCCTCTCCTCTCCTCTCCTCTCCTCTCCTCTCCTCTCCTCTCCTCTCCTCTCCTCTCTCAAATTCAGGGACCTAGATTTAAGTTAATCCTAGCCCTAACCTCTCTCCCCCTCCAGGCGACTCCATCGTGGTGGCGCCGAGCCAGACGTTGTCCAACGAGGAATACCACATGCTCCGCGAGACGGCCATCAAAGTGGTTCGCCACCTTGGCATCATCGGCGAATGCAACATCCAGTACGCCCTGCACCCCTCGTCCCTGGAGTACTGCATCATCGAGGTCAACGCCCGCCTCTCCAGAAGCTCCGCCCTGGCATCCAAAGCCACCGGGTAAGAGAATACAGGCACATGACCACACACCACAGATTTCCTCTTGCACCTGTTCAGCAGGATAGAATATAGAATATAGGACTCAAAATGCAACGTCGCAGTTTTTCTCCGGGTCATTCCTGGAAACATATGATAATGAAAGTTTATCTGGGCTGGATACCTTGCACTTGGCTGAAGGAATCTCACACTGTGGTCCAGCACTAGTTAATCTTAGTCTCCCTGCCCATGCCTCCCAGGTACCCGCTGGCGTTCGTGGCCGCCAAGCTCGCTCTGGGCATCCCCCTGCCGGAGATCAAGAACGCCGTGTCGGAGAAGACCACGGCCTGCTTCGAGCCCAGCCTGGACTACATCGTCACCAAGATCCCCCGCTGGGACCTGGACCGCTTCCAGGGCATGTCCCGCGAGATCGGCAGCTCCATGAAGAGTGTCGGGGAGGTGGGGGAGGATCCTCGGACACTTGCGCACCCACCCGCCCCACTCACTTATTCACTCACCACTCGCTTACTCACTACTCGCCCAGAATATATTGTGATATCTCGCTCTGCCGTGTTCAGGTGATGGCAGTGGGCCGGACCTTTGAGGAGAGCATGCAGAAGGCCCTGAGGATGTGCCATCCATCGGTGGACGGCTTCGTTCCCCGTCTGCCCCTCAAGAGAGCCTGGGCCGACAGCCTCGACCTGCAGCAGGAGCTGGCTGTGCCCTCCAGCACCCGCATCTTCTCTCTCGCCAAGGTACACTGCTCTAACACAGTCATGATAATAATGCATTGTATTTATAAGGATCTTCTCATTAAAATCACATTTTGCAGAGTTGCAGAAAAAGGTAATTACAAGCAGGTAAAACACAGCAGGGAAGAATGAAATGCAAAGAAGTACCGGTGGCTCACTTCCATAGGAATGCCTGGTTGTCTAGAAATGTCTGTCTTTGATATCTTGCCTTGGTAGAATAGAAGTGGAGTAATTTTGCATACTTGGAAAAAACATATAATGTCTGGGAGGACAAATCAGAATTGTATCTGAAATGTATTTTTTGCTTTTTTCTGTTTTTGCACCGGCCCTCTGTGGTGCTGCAGACCTGGCATGGCTTCTTCTTCTTAGAGAGCTACTTAATTTCAAAGAGATTTTATCGGATGAAGGTGATACAGCACTTTAACGACCGTATCTGGACACGGGGTCAAGCGCCGCCACTCAAACCCAGGGATGTTGAGTGAAGCAGTGCGTGGGGAAAAATATCCACAGGTCCACCACTTAAACATGCTTTTATTACCCATTGAGAGGAGAGCAGGCTTGCGGTCGAGTCAGTGTCAGACCTCCAATAGTGAGAGCTCGGCGTCCCGACAGTGGAGATAGATTTGTCCCCTTAAATGCAGAATGAGATCATTGAAGGTGGCAGCAGCATTAGGGATTAATGATCCACATCTTATCTCCAGGCTATCAAACACCAGCGATAACCCCTCAAGGTGGTTGGCACAGCCGCTGTCACTGTCACCTCACCTCCCTACTCTCTGCTGCCCACCAGTTTGAGTCTTAATACCCACATTTGCATGCAAATCTCTGGTCCACACCCATTGAAAGCAATAGGTTCTTATGTTGGAAAATCCCCCAAAACAATACAAAAAATACAGCCTGGGCTATAAACACACACCCACCCAATGACTGACATGCATTTAGAACCTCTATACTAAGAAAGGAAATTAGGGTTGGACTGAGTTCTGATATTTTTTGATTGAAGCAGCTAATAGGCAATATGGAATATCTTAAAATTTTACCAGTGTAGAGAAAGGTTTCAAGCAAGTAGTCAAGCAAATAAATGAGGTCAAACAAAACGCTCTTCAGATGCAAAAAGAATGTGATTAAAAGTGAAAAAAGAGACATTTTGGTACTCAGACCATCATCATTTTTTTCATTTCTTGTCACTTTTTCCCACCATGTAAATCAATCACATTCTTTTTTTTTTAAACTCTTTATTTATTCTATATTGAAGTAATTGAAATATATTCTTTATCCTTCTGCCAGCTTGATCAGCGGTAATCGCCACATTTAATACAACTCCATACTCCGATTATGTTACTTGATTTGTGTTTAGTCAAGTTTGTTAGCGGTAGCATTTTCCATTAGCTGCAGCTCGTAGCATCAGAATAGTAAATGTTGGATAAGATATGTTCACAGTCTCCATCTTTCAAATGCATCTCCAATGTTTACCCGTATTTTACCACGGCTCTGGTCATGGAGCTTTTTCGAAAGAGGACGAGGCTTTTTAGGTCGGGTAGAATCCATCTCACTTGATCCATTTCGTTTGCTTGCTTCCATGGCTACAGCACGCTGTGTTTGCGTGCCAATTTGTTTCATATCTGGCAACCCAGGGTGTCGAAATGGGCAGTGGGCGGGATCACACAGGCCAAAACAAAAACAGACGTTCCGCTCCGGAACGGAAATTTCAAAGGAGAACATACTGGTTGTAGCATTGTTGTCAGAGAAGCCAGTATTTCAACTTAGCATGTTTCCTTAATCTCTGATGACATATCATGGTCATTTTATGATTTAGTACAGTAAATATATTACATATTGGTCCTTTAATTTCAGTTACTATTACACTGAACAAAATCCACAACAAAAGCACATCGATATCAAAATTGGAAATAAAAACATATATAAATAAAAATATAAAAAGGGGGGGCACTACTCTCTCTTTACAACCTTTGATCCATTCTTTTCAGACCAGCTAAGAACACAACCCATCTTTTCTCTTGAATGCAGTCCATTTTCCCCAGCGTTGTTCATGGATCTCTGCTTTAGTCCTTAGATAATAAGTCAGTTTTTCCATGGAGTATATTTCTTCTACAATGTACAGCGACTGACCTGGTCCTGGAGGGTCACTTTTCAACCAGCTCCTTGTGATGGCCTTTTTACCTGCAAGTATCAGGATTTTGAAGAAATAGATTTCCTCCTTTCGAATTATGTCATCGGGTATCAATCCCAGGTACACAATCCGGGGGTCACTGGGAATCTTATCGAATAAAATCTCCTCAAGAATCTGAATATCCCTGTCCCAGAATGTTTGTATTTTTATACATGACCAGACAATATGCGAGTGATTAGCATTCATCTGCCCACACTGTCTCCAACATTGCTGCTGTTCACCCAATTGTTTATTTTTTATGTGTGGTGTAATAAAAAAGCGGATTAAATTCTTCCAACCAAATTCCCTCCATCTTTTAGAGCTAGTGGAAGTTTGTTGCGTTCTACACATGGAATGCCGATCACTCTCCGACAGTTTAATGTTCAATTCTAGTTCCCATTTCAATTTTACATATAGTGAATTTCTTCCGTTTCGTTTTTGTAAACTACTGTATAGTTTAGAAACAATCCTTGAGGGGGTTTGTTTGTATGCACCTGTCAACACTTCAATCACTTCATTACCTTCTGCTAAAATTCCTTTTTTAATTTCTGTATTATAGAAATGTCTTAGCTGTAAATATCTGAACAGGTCCCCATTTACTAAATTAAATTCTCCTTTGAGATTTTCAAAAGTTTTAAAAGTTTGTCTATCTCTCCAGGTCTAAACCTGGGGGTCTGAGAAGGCCAAATCAGAAGTTTACTGTCTCCTGCCAATTTGTATTTTTTGACAACCTCATTCCATATTTCCAGTGATACTTCTAAAATGTAATTTTCTCCCTTTTGATCTGTATATTCTTTTCCACCTAGCCTGGCCTGAGGTTGAGATTGACCCAGATTCAGCTCAGTGTGTTTCCATCTAGCTCGATACTCCGGGGAGCACCAATAGACAATGTATCTCATTTGGGCAGTGTAATAATATTCTCTGAGATTTGGCAGTGCTAGGCCTCCATTTTCCTTATCAATTTGGAGTGTCTTAAATTTTACCCTTGGCCTAGGTCCTGCCCAGATAAACCGGGATATCTGTTTATCCCATGCTGTAAACTGAGATTCTGGGATTCTGACTGGTAGTGATAAGAAGAGGTATAGCAACCTTAAAATCTTGAACTAAAGTCCAATGCTAGTGTTGACCATTTTGTTATCTTTCTGTATCCTATTATTTATTATATTGTAGTTTGTTTCATATATTTTGTTCACTTCCTGAGTGATTAGCCAGGTATTTTATTGATTTTGCTTCCCCCTTCAATTTATATTTCTGCCTGATTACCTGATTACCAATCTCCGGCACAGACTAGAATTCCTTCGCGTTCGGAAATTATTGTATCAAATAGAAATTTAAAGAATTTTCTATCACTCTCCGGAGGGGCGTATATATTAGCAAATGTGACCAGAACGTTATCTATCCTTCCTTTGATGATTATATATCTGCCCTCTTTGTCTCCCTTTTCCTTAATTAGTTCAAAGTTAAGAGAGTTGGAAATCAGAGTAGCCACTCCTTTTTCGACTATTTTTACAAGAACTGAAAAAGGAGTTTAAGTACCCAAACTTTTTCAACTTATCATGTTCTTGTTTCGACATGTGTGTCTCTTGTAAAAATATAACTTGTGTTTTATCCTTTTTCATTTTTGCTAGCACTCTATTCCTCTTGACTGGATTACTCAGGCCATTCACATTCAAGGAAGCAATTCTCAAGTTATGTGACCCCATCATTCATATTCCAAATAATAAATGAGCTAGTAGCCCCCAAAAACAAAATCTGAACAAAAACGGCAACTATGAAACACCTAAGTGAACAGACCTCCAAACGAGGAGGAGGCTCTCGGTCCTCCTCAACTGTGACCCCGTTGGTGGCTCGAGGGTGAAGCCTCTCAATAGGAGAGGGCCCTGTGTTAAGGGTGGCTGATGAGTCAAAAAGCAGTGACTCTACCATCCTATGAGTCCAACGTATCCCATACAAAAAACGAACTGGCCTCTCCCAGGCACATAGTGATCAATTCAAGGCCAAAATGCAAAACTATCAAAATGCAAAACTATCGGTCATTTTAGAGTCTCGGAATTGTAACAATCATACCGGATCGTGTAATTTAAATCCTCGTTCATATTTGCTCGGTGCGTCCCCTCTGGAGCTCCTGGAGTTTATCCCCTTGCTCTCTGGGCCGCGGCTTGCCCTCTCTCACGGCGACCCGCTGCCTGCTGCCATCCCAACAGCTCACGCAGCCGTGTTTCCAAGCTGCTCTCTCTCTCGGCTGGCTCTGGCTCTTCCACGGGGAATCCACGTCTCTTCAGCTCCCGCTGCGCCTCCTGTGCACTGATGTATGTTCGGACCCCCGTATCCCAGTGGATCCGAATATTCGTGTATGGTGTTTAGAAGCGAATCACCTTTTCCTTTACGGCTTTCTTTATCCCGTTGTATTGCCTGCGCTTCTTGACTATCTCAGTCGCCTAATCATGGTCGAAGAGAGATCTGTTGCCCAGCTGGATTTTTCCCTTTTTCCAAGCTTCTCTCACTACCATCTCTTTGGTTGTGAACTCCTGGAAGTTGATAGTGATAGGTCTCGTGGGGCTTCGGGTTGGGGTTTGTGCGCCAGGGACCGATGAGCCCGCTGTATTTTCAGATCCAAGTCTTGTGGTAATGGCAACTCGCTTCTGAGGAGTTTCTCAATAAACTGTGATACCGAGTTTCTCTCCTCTCCCTCTGCCACTCCAAAGATGCGTATGTTGTTTCTCCTAGACCGGGACTCGAAGTCCGTTAGTTTTTGCTGCAGGACTCTTTGCTGTTCCAGGCAGGTGCAGAGCGCCTCCACTGCCCATCCCTCCACCCGCTCCACACGGGACTCCGCTTCTCCAACTCGGTCGGACAGACTCTGCACTTCCATCACAAGGTTGTCAAGTTTGCCATTGATTTCTTGTCCCAGGTAATTAATTTCCTGTCTCAGGCAGTCGTCGTCCCCCTTGAGATCAGTTTTTAGCTCCTCTGTCGCCCTAATTATGTATTCGGAATCTATACTCGTTCCGGGGCTCCTCTGGCCTTCAGCGGCCTCACTTCGATTGCTAGCTTGATCTACTTTGATGTTGCTAGCTTTCACTGCAAAGGCGCTTTTGTCTTGAGTTTTCGGCATTTTTTCTTCTCTTTTATGACCTTTGGTGATTCTTTTCCCACTCATCGATCCCTTTCACTAATAAATGTCAAGTTTTCGAGTTATTCGGTGGGTAAATCGAGATAGGCCTGGTCACTATGCGTCTAGCTACTCCATCAGCAAACCCAGAAGTCAAATCAATCACATTCTTGATGCAACTGAAGAGCCTCTCTAGCCTTTTTGTCTGTGTGCAGGCATTTTTTCTTCATTCGTTTGATATCTTTGACCGTTTTCATGCTCAAAAAATGACCAGTATTCAGTTTTTATCCCAGGATTGTATTCTTGTCAGGGTGGAAAAGCCTCTGAAACAGCATTTAGACCATCATGTGACACTAAAACTCTCCACTGAAAGCCAGACTAATGAAATTCTTTTAGGTGGGTTAACAGCTCCTTAAGGCAGGTTGAGGCAGGTTTCACTGCAGGTTTTACACCCCTGAAGCTGTTGAGGAAAATCCTCCCACACCACACTGGAAAGATTTCTCTGGTCAGACATCTCATATAAATGATTAAAGTCCATATGCTGGGTAAGAAAACAGACACAAAATAAGGCTTCTCTGGTGCGTCAATTTCAAATTGGCTTAATCAAACCAAAAAAAGGGAAATCCGCACTCTCAAAAAGATATCTTGATTGATTTAACTGACAGTTCAGACATCCCATATAAAAATATAAATCATAAAAAAAAAATTCACCAGCTGATGACGGAAGACCAACCCTATAGGAAGCTATTGGAATTAGCTCAGAAGCCTTGTACGAGCAATGCATATGAAAAAATTGATTACATTTTGGGGGGCTTTGGATATGAAACATTTTGCTTTAGGCAGTTAAATCATCAACCACCTTGTTAATGAACTGATGGATTGAGTCTGTTTTATGTTTCACCCTCCAAGGCGCTCCACAGCGGTGTGAGTGTGGAGCAGATCCACCAGCTGACGGCCATAGACAAGTGGTTCCTCCACAAACTCCACCGCATCACACAGCTGGAGCAGCACCTGGCACAGTATAACAGGTAACACACACACACACACACACACACACACACACACACCCACCCACACATAGATGCCCACTCTGATGATACACTCATCAACCTCCAAATTGAGGTTGAACACTATTAAAATGTCTTGAATACAGTTAGGGTTAGTTAGAGGTCTTATTTTTTCACTATGCAATGACAGGTTCCTTTGTGCTGCATGTCCACTCTTAGATTAATACAGAACAGGGTTAGTAGTACAACATGCATTATATCTACTTTACTAAACCCAACTGGACTTCATGTCCCTTAACAGGTAATTTCCTGCTGTCCTTTTTCTTATTCTGCCCATTTATAGTTCCACAGCTTTCATTAGATATTTTAAATCAGAAATAGGCTGGTTCTCCAAGGTTTGTGTCTTTATTTGGGTTGTTAAATTGGTCTTACAAATACAAACCCTCTTTGGATGTCTTTGCCCTTTTATTTTGCCCTGACCAATGCTAGTACTGGCACAGCAGTAAAAAAAGTGTGAAGTGTGGTCATATGAGACTTATGAGAGCAAACGTTACTGACAGTACCAGTCAGTCAGTAGCTGAGGGTGAATACAGTTTACCACATTTTTAGCCTGACACAAACCTTTATGAATGAATTCACAGTAATCATCAGGGTTATATGAGGACAGGGTCTTAAAATAAAAAAAATAAAAGCATACTTTAATGCTTTTCTTTAAATATACGTATATATTTTTGTGTGTTTTGGCTGATGATGATGACACATTACTGGTCAGCTCACTAGATGTCACTATTGGATAAAAAAAAAAAGCTGGTAACATCATTTTCAGGCTGTAGTTTGGTGGTGATGTACTTCTATGTGAGTCTGTGTGTGTGTGTATTTGTGTGTGTGCACATGCCTATCCTCATGTCTGTCCTCCTATCTGCATGTGTGGACGTGTATGTAGGTGCTTGCATTGTGTGACCAGTGTTTTGACATCCACAACAAAGCGCTCTCTGCTGCTCTCACGTGGTTGCCTTGATACCTGCAGCTTGTGTTTGGGAAATCTCTCTCTCTCTCTCTCTCTCTCTCTCTCTCTCTCTCTCTCTCTCTTGTCCCCTTGTTGGCTCCCTTTTCATGTCTCTTCTCAGGTTACACTGATGTACCAGGGCCAATAATGGCCTTTTGTTACATATCGTAGATTGGCCAGTCATGTGATCCACCTCTGATATGAATCAATCAATCAACCACAAACAATCTGTAAAACCTGCAATTACATTTTATTGTCTTTGCACATTTTATTTATTCATTTAAAGGTATAATATGTAACATTTCCGCATTAAAATATCTAAAAACGAAGTCGGCCAACTAGCTAGCTAGCCGCTCTAGCCGCTCTGTTGTTTTTTTTCCATTCTATTGTTCTAATTATTCATTTAAAAGCCTAATGTATCCCAGAGTTTTCCCTATCATTGAATAGGTAGGGTGGGTTACTCTGTTTTAAGGAACTGCACACCCATTTAAAAGAATTTAATTAGTTTAAGTGGAGAGTTTTAGTGTCCCATGATGGTCTGAATACTGTTTCAGAGGCTTTTCCACCCTGACAAGAGTAAAATTCAGGGGGAGACAAGACACTGAATACTTCTAATTCTTTTACATGTAAATGGTCAAATTTAAGGTATTGAATATCTGCACACATTATCAGCTGTCAGTGGCTTAAATACAAAAATATTGGTCGAACCCTAGCCTCTTCACACGTCTGTCCCTCTCTTTCTCTCTCTCGGTTCACCCTCTCTCAGCTGCCCCTCTCTCTGCCCTCCGGCTTCCTCGGCTCGGCCACAGGTTGCCTCTTCCCTCTGCTCTGCGGGACACGGCTGTTCAATAATTAATGGCTGGGCGTCCGGTGGGCGTCCACCGCCACAGGCCAACGCATGGAAGCCTGTTGTAGTTTCCACTGCCTCTGGAGGAGAGGACATTGGGATAGGGACACAAGAACAGGCTGCCAGACTGATAGACCACAGAGCTGAGCACAGGTGGGCTTCAGGCCCCGCCGGTTATCTGACTCATTCTGTGTGTGTGTGTGGTGTGTGTGTCTGTCTGTTTATACTCTCCTTATGAGGACAATAGAAGTCAGTCGGATAAGTTGCAGGTAGACCTATGCTGATTCTTCAAGCCTAACTTACCTTGCTCTCAGACCTCTCACTGTCATTACATTCAATGTATAGAAAAATGGGAGCGAAAACAAAAGTGTTTTTATTTTTGTTCAGTATATATACATACGACAGCAGCTTTGCCGCCCCCAATGGTGGGGTACAGCAGCTGCCGCTCATGGGTCTGTGCATAGCTTTTTGCCAACGCAGAGTTGACAGATGTTCTACTTTTTCAACTCGCCACCTCTCTTCGATCAGAGAGTGTTTCTGTTATCATGGCAACCACACCGAAGAAAACCATGGAGGAGCTAATTATACTAGAATACCCTGAATTGTATGACGTCTCTGTACCGGTGTACAAAGACTTAGATAAAAAAAAAAATCTTCATTTTTGTTGTTTGTTTACGATTTGTGGGAGAGCCTCTTCCTTGTCTGTTCCATTTTGGTTTTGTTCCTAGAACACTAAGCAGCAGGGGCGGCGCAGTTGATGGGGCGCACAGCAGGAGCGCAGGAAGGCAACTACTTTGAAATTAATAATAATTTAATAAATAAAACAGCACTCTGCAGGCCTTATCCAGCTGTCGCCCCAGGCAACTGCCTATATTTCCTATGCCATTGACCGCCACTGGGTGATGTTTAAGGTTAGGAATTGGGAGTTGGGAATGAATGTAGTCAATGGAAGGTCCTCACAAGTATAGTAATATAAATGTGTGTGTGTGTGTGTGTGTGTGTGTGTGTGTGTGTGTGTGTGTCAGTGTTTGAGAGTGTGTGTTTGTATGCTTCAGCAGTAGCATATCAGTATGTCTGTATGCCTTAAAATACACTCATGACACATGTGCGCGCACACACACACACGGTTAGATTTCTGTTAGTTGTAAAAGTTAGTGTATTTGATGTATTATGCATAGAGTGTATGCATTTGTGTGTGTGTGTGTGTGTGTGTGTATGTGTGTGCATGGCATGTAAACTATTAAGCAAGCTGTCCTGATCAAATGTCTGCACTTCCTGCGGTTCAGACTCTAAACTCTTTTGCTGTTCTCCCCCTCTGTCGTTTCACTGGGGTTTGTTATTTCTCAGCCCAGCCATGTGCGGTGGAAGTTAAAACACACTTGACATTTCCAATATCGTTACGGTGCGAGGTCATAAATAATTCAGATAGGGAGGCGGTAGAGCAAAAGCTGCGCTTTAGCAGAAGGAAGAATTCCTTTCTTGCTTCTCCACCTCCATTTTTCAGTGCACCCTCACACCTCGCGCATAAAACTTGTATCGATTAAAATGAGTTTTAAACGGCTGCACTTGCCGACCTGGTGCTCAGGCACCTGGGCGCCTCGTTTGCCAATGTGTTATTGATCGCTCTGAGGTGGACCGCTCCTCGCTGTCCACCTCGCTGGACAGGAGAGCCAGCCGTGACCTCATTGCCGGGTCGACTCTCATACTTCACTGGGCCTGAAAACACACAGGTAGAAGAGAAGGAGCCACAGGTAGAAAACAACATTCAACAATAAACACTTTTGCTCTCGCTTGTCCACTTCTTCCTTCTATCTCAGCGGGTCTCTTCCGTGTGCATCGGCGTAGTACTGCCACACTCATGTGCAGCAGGTATTTTCTGTATTTTAATAAAAGCTTTTGAGCTTAAAGGGGACTGCCACCCATTTTAAGAATTCTCATGTTATTTCTGTTCCCCAGGAGAGTTCAGTCAGTGTCTGTGAACTTGCACCTTTCTACCCTAAAGCTGGAAATCTGAGAGAGAACCCTTGAATTTGTGATGCCACTGGGATGTAAAATTAGGGGCTGCTCCATTGACAACGAATGGGACACTGACGGTGAAGCCATATGTTTCTATTCTAGCATTGCTAACAGGTATGAACCAGTATTTAAATCTAAGTTGGGTGTCCACCTCACTGGATAGAGAGAAGAACTTGATTGCTGGGGTGTCTCTCATACTTCACAAAACTTGAAAAGACTTGAATAGTATATGGGGTAAGAAAGTCAGTGCCCCATTCACTGTCTATGGAGAAGTAACAGATTTTACAGCCCAGTGACATCACAAATTCAAAGGTCAGTTCTTCAATTTCTAGCTTTAGGAGTGGTCCATATTCATGTGTTGACTGAGCTGTCCTGGGTCACAGGCAGAGCATATGTGATTTCTACCAGCCTCCACACTGCATAGTGTGACACCGGGTCAGATCTGGCAGGGAACCTTGACTGGGAATATGCTTCACAGCAGTGGTTCTCAACATGGGATCCGTGGACCACCAGTGGTCCTTGAGGGGGTTCCAGGGGGTCCCCAGCAAATTAATGAATTGTTAAACTTCAGAATTATTTCATTTGCAAGAAGTTAACACAATTAGAGAATGTAGAAGAATGACTGTTTTGATCATAGTTTCTCTGTTATCTCTCTGCCTACAATACAGATAGTCTGGTAATTCTGGACAAAATCATATCTAACAATACAAATATTCTCAGATTTGGGTCTGAGAGACAAAATCTCAATGGGGGACTGTCTAAATGGGGGCCCGTGGCTCTAATGTGGACTAAATTAGGGGTCCTTGATATGAAAAAGGTTGAGAATCACTGCTTTACAGCACAAAACAGGAAGAGGGCACTGTTCTTCCAGTGCCAGTGGAGTTTCTGGCAATGACAGATAGCAGAAGGAATGAAAGGCCAATGGAGAAATCACTTCCAACATGTTTGTCCTCTTCAGTAAAGCCAAAGAGAAAACCTTTGACTAAGAAGCAAAGATCGACAGAGATTTGCGACAGGAAGCAACAGGGTTTATGGGAAATATGATCTTAATTTAGAGAAACACTACAACTAACAATATCACTGGTGTGAGATAGAGGCTAGCAGTCGCCTCCACCATGATCTTCATTTAGTGGGAGGTTTCTCAGTTCATTTCCAAACAGACCCTGGACCTTGGAGCAAGAACATGATCCGACTGTGATCCCACCCAACTACAGGACACGGTGCATTATGGGAATAACACGAGAGTCTAATATGACAGGAATGTGTTTAATAGGAAAGTAGAAAATGTTCAAGGTTGCTTAACTTGCAGGAGTGTCAGCAGAGTCCCCCTGTTTCTAATTGTAAAACTGATGAATTACATTAAAATAGATCAATTATTTATTCTGAATCTCATTCCATAAAATAGAGATAATCCTTTGTTATTCATGAAGACACAACAGGCCCAGTTCCAACAGAGAGAGTTTGACTACAAATGCGATGATCCACAAACACAGACGATGCAGATTTTGATGCTCCATGTTTGTTTTCCCTGGAGGAAAGTCCCTTCCCGCTGCAAATTTCTGACTGATGACGGAAATGACTGCTCCTGCGGCTTTGGCTGATAAATTACATTTCGCTTGAAATGTTGCCATGTGAAACGTAACCAATCTAATGCAACACGGTAACAACTTAACACCTATATCCCCTGATTTGGACCAAAGCAACTGGATTACAGGTTTGAATTGCCCATATAATCACCATATCTCATCATTCTCTTTCTCCAGCGGCACAGTTCCCAGGGAGCTGCTCCTGAAGGCCAAGCAGGACGGCTTCTCAGACCGGCAGGTTGGCCAGATCGTGGGCTCCGGCGAGGGGGCGGCCAGAGAGCTTAGGCTGGCTCACGGCATCAGACCCTGGGTCAAACAGGTGAGCGTCACTGAGCGCCTTCCTGGAGCTTCCAGTGCAGGTCAGGTGGAGGGAGCATCCACTTGATCTGACACCGTGCGCTCGATACTTGACCCCTGCCTGCTCCACACCCACGCATGCCCACACACACACACACACACACACACACACACACACACACAGCACTCCCTTTGGCTACATAATTAGAAGAATACGAGAATATGTAACGGGGGCAGAGGTGAAAGATGTCATCGGCCCCATTCCACCTGGCATTAACATGCGTCTTGCATCCAGATTGTGTCTTGGTGTGATTTAGCTGGATTACACCTGATGTTAAAACGCATCTCTGGTATAGATGTAACATAGATAAATACAGATTGCTGCATGTCACTTCTTCTCATTATAACATCCTTTAAAATTGACGGTAAACACCATGTCTCATTTTTTCCCCATTCACCAGTATCCTGACAATCCATTTTTGACAAGGATGCTACTATCAGAACTGTCTGATGCCTGATGGATTTTGTATGCACTTTGTGTTTGGATTCCCACATTATTAAGTTAATTTCAGTTTCTGTAGCTGGTATATCTGGACTGGAAATACATTGCATTTACAGCTTGTTAAAGGACAAAGGACGTGATTTGAATTGTAGCGCGTTTCTAAATTTTTCCATCCCTTACATGTTAATTCTGACTGGTTTTACATGCATGCGCCACGATGAAAGGTATTTTTTTAATCAGTTTTGCTATACCTCTCAGGCTCATTCACTCCCTTTCAATTCCAAACGGCATAGAAAGCAACTCCTGAGACGTCTAATTCGGTCGGTAAAGACAATCCATCAGTGTGAACGAGAAGCCAACAATATCATGCTATAAACAGCTATAGTTCATGAAATTAAATGGAAATTAATGCTACATTTTACACAGTTACAACTTAAAATTTCTTTACTAGGAGTAACTAAAAGGAAAAATAGCAAATATCTCATAACGTGATAAAAACACTGAAAACGATATACAGTGATGTAAAACAGTACAGGAATGCAGGAAAGGAACAAAAACTCCAATCATGCTGGCATTCTCCTTGTAATGTAGCCAAATGCGCCTCTGACCACGTCCAGATCTTCAATGTGTCTTGGGTTAATTTACACCTGGATTTTTATGCGTTTTTGTCCTATCTGAATGAAATCCAATCACCCAGGATGCAGGTTAATTCCAAGTGGAAAGGGGGCCATTAGTATTCGCCTAGCAATTACTATCGCACCTGTGATGGAAAATAATACATCTCCTGCTCTGACCCCTCCTCCGTCAGACCATTCTGTGATAGTAATATTCATAATCATATTAAACCTATTCACTATTCTGTTGGCATGTCTGTGATAGCAGATGGCACAACCTGTCAGTAGCTATGAATAAGCTACATGTTACTACCAGATGAAAAGAGTGAGATTGTTTTCCACTGATTGAAGAAACTATTTTCTCTGGTCTTTCTTTTCAGATTGACACCTTGGCAGCAGAGTACCCAGCTATGACCAACTACCTGTACTGTACCTATCACGGCCAGGTATGTGGTCCCTGAAAAGAAAGCTACTCACTTTTAATATTGTACCATTGCTGTTTCTTAGTAACCAGACCAGCTACTGACAGCTGGATTGGAATGTGGCTTGAAGATATGAGAAATGTATGAAAACTCTTTATGAATATATAATCAATATTGTACTGCAAAAATATTAATAAGTCATTCTATTATTGAGTCTTAAGCGCTTATCTTCTTTAAAACTGGGGTGAGCGAATTTCAAGATATTGACACAAATTGCAGTGGAAGCAAGTGGAATCATCTCATCCCCATTGGTAGACTTTTTCAGTTGTTCTGAAAAAAAAAAAAAAGATTTTAAGCCTGAATATGATACTAAAGAACTAAATAAGCAAAGGAACCGTATGTTGCCAAGGGTATATCTTTAACAGCGGTTTTGTCAATTCGTCAGGAGCATGATCTGGACTTCAAAGACCAGGGAATCATGGTTCTGGGCTGTGGGCCCTACCACATCGGTGAGGCTGATGATAAGCTTTCATATAATGTGCATGCTGTTCAAATAAAGTGTGCACTGGATACATTAGTCTATATGATTTAACAATTGCTATTCTGAATATTTTGAATCTTTTGTCTTGTTCAGTATAACAATCAAACTCCTGCCTATAGCTAAAATAATCGCATTCTCCACTGGTTCGGTCCACCAGGGAGCAGCGTTGAGTTCGACTGGTGCGCTGTGTCCAGTATCAGGGCTTTGAGGCAGATGGGCAAGAGGACGGTGGTGGTCAACCACAACCCCGAGACCGTCAGCACCGACTTCGACGAGTGCGACCGCCTTTACTTTGAAGAGCTGACCCTGGAACGCATCCTGGACATCACCCAGCAGGAGGTGAGCACACACACACACACACACACACACACACACTAGGGTTTGACCGATGTGGGTTTTTGAACGCTGATGTTGACATATTTTGATTTATGCCGCCGATAGACAATATTTGCACTGATATTTGGTTTCTTAAATTATGTTTTCATGCCAAAATTCCCCCCAAAATTTCATGGATGATTTTCCCCAGAATTGTCAGGTTGGAAAAAATCTGAAACAGCATTTAGACAATGGGACACTAAAACTCTCCACTGAAACCAAGGATACTACTACTAGTACTACTACTACTACTGCTACTACTTATAATAATAATAACAATAATAATAATAATGATACTACTGCTACTACTACTACTACTAATAATGATAAAAATATTCACGCAATCTAGATCAAGAGCTTCCCATAGACAAACAGTGCAGTATTGATAAATTCTACAATAAATATGTAATCAACCAAACTGCATCATATCCATCATATCAGAGTTGGATGACACTGATATGGTTGAACCCTGACACTCCAACTTTCTGATTTGTTTTGATATGACTATTCTGCTGAAGAATAACTTATATAAAGAAATTAGTTTTCCAAGGAGTGAGAGTATTAGCGGAATGGCTGTGACTGATTTCCAGTAGTCCACAGTGCTGGATTATGAGCCATTTGTCTCCCAGCCCGGGGAAAAACAAATTCTTTGCTCAGACTACCATGGATGAAGCATCGCCGGCAACAGCCTAATCCTCTCTGTTGACTCATATATTTGCTCAAGTCAGAAACTGGTAACGCATGCAGCTTTGCCGCCTATTCTTCCAGGATTGGCTCGGCTGTGAAAAGTAGCCAAACAAAACTCCTCTCTCTCTGTCAAACAGCAACAGCGAAGGCTCTGAATGGGTCTTAATTGGGACATTTGTTATGCATACAGTACCGGCTAGTCTGAGATTTAAGAGCTTACGTTTCTACAGTCGTGTGTGTGTTTTTTTTGCGAGTTTGCAACGTTCGCTGACCTCTCGGTAACTCTCGTAGTTCATGTGGTTCCGCTATTCCAATTAAGTCTTCGTCTCACAATATTCTTAGGTGGCCATTTTCCAGCGCAGTCGAGCTTTTGGGGATTTTTCTGATGCTAATTGTTGTGAAGAAGTTCCAAGAGTTGAGAACTCTTAACTTGGTAAAAATAAGCATTTGCTAGTTAGTATCAGAGCTTCTGAAGTGTGTGTGTGTGTGTGTGTGTGTGTGTGTGTGTAGATCCCAGCTGCATTCAAGATTGCAAAACGTGCTCAAAGGCATGAATAAAGGCTTTTCCCTGAGCTTGTGTGTGTGTGTGTGTGTGTGTTTGTTGTTGCATGTGTGTGTGTGCGTGTGTATGTTTGCGTGCTAATGTCCATTGACTTTCTCTTGCAAAGGAATTGTAATCCAGTTAAAGTAGCGATGGGATCAGAGTGTGATTAAGTGTTTGTTTGTACAGGGAGATAACATTACCATCCACCCCTGTCTCGCAGCCACAGTTCCTTCTCTGTGTGTGTAGGTGTGTGTGTGTGTGTGTGTGAGATAAACACAGCATTAGAGCAGAGAGCTAAACTCTGGACAGGAGCAGGAGAGCAGGCCCATGAATAATGAAGAGATACAACCTGGCGTTGTCGTGGAAACGGCATCCCCCCTGGATCAGCCAGACAGTAAGAGGGGCAGTGGTGTTCTTATTAAAGGGAACATGCTCACACACACACTCACACACACACTGTCCCTCGTGATAAATAATGCCATGGCACGACCTAGATCAACTGATGAGATTGTGTTTTCAGTATGTGATCAGCGGCCGGAATAATTGGAAGTGGCCACAAGTTTCGATCTGTAAATCGTGGCTGACAGGCTGGTGGCAAGTAGTTCAACATGTCTTGACAGAGTTTCTCTTCCTCCCCTCTCTTTTCTCCTCCCTCCTCTCCTCTCTCACTATTCTGCCTTCCTCTTTTCATCTCTTCTCCAACTGCACCCTCCTCCTCTATCTTCATATGTTCTCTTCTCCTTTAACCTCTCCTCTCCTCTCCTCTCCTCTCCTCTCCTCTCCTCTCCTCTCCTCTCCTCCAGGGTTGCTCTGGCAGCATAGTGTCGGTGGGAGGCCAGATCCCCAACAACCTGGCCGTCCCCCTGCACCTGAGCGGGGTGACCATCCTGGGTACCAGCCCCCTGCAGATCGACCGGGCCGAGGAGCGCTCCGTCTTCTCCAGAATCCTGGACGACCTCGGGGTGGCCCAGGCCCCGTGGAGGGCCCTCAGCTCCCTGGTGAGAGGAAAAATCAGTGAAATGATAGACGTTATTTAGAGCACAGTCCTATTCAGTCCTACTCATTGGGTCACTATGGGACGTTTCTTAAATATTGGCCAGTCACGACGTCCACTGCCGATATGATGGAGGTTCCCCCCTGACTCCGGCAATCAAATTGTATTTTCTTTGCACATTTCATTTAATTGTTTAATTGTTCAATTATATTTAATTTAAATGCCTAATTCATGCCAGCGGAGATTCCCCTACTGTTGAATAGGTGTCAACCTGCCTTAAGGAGCTGCTAGCCCACCTAGAATAATTTCATTTTAAGTGTTTTAGTGTCCTTCCCTTTCTTATGAGTCCTCTTTCAGAGGCTTCTCTACCCTGCCAAGAATAAAATTCTAGAGGAATTTGTACTACTTTCTACTACAAATTTTTTGGCATGAAAAATGTCTAATTCAACGAAGAATATTGGCACAAGATGTTGGCTGCCAGCCACTTCAGTCTGCACACTGTTTGCAAGCTTCACTACTTCTTGCCAGACTTAAAGGAGCCAAATATGGATAATAATTTGAATGGCCTCTCTTATCAATGGTGTCTTCTTGATTTGAGCCAAGGCCATTGGCCATTGGCTATTAGGATTTCTCTTTCTTTGCTGTCACTTGAACTTTAGTTGCTAGAGACATTCATTCTGTGAATCTTCCTTCTTAGCCTACTAAACCTTCGCAACCAAAATGTGGTGCCTTTTACTGTGCAGCCAAACAAACTTGCATAATGATCTAATCCTCTATTCTAACCACACCATTGGCTGCTCATATGTCACTTGTTAGCATGCTGTCAAAGCCTGAAAAAAGAAATGATATCAATTTCATATGAATATCAAGAATAGCTATATTTAGAATATTAAAACTGCAAGCAGTGATGAGCGGGCCCTCGCCTCTGTGTGCAAGTCGGGGCGTGTTGCAGCTGCGGGACATGTAGATGTCCTCAGGCCTGGACTCTTGTCCCTCATGTGAAATCCGGTGCAGATCGGACAAGGTACGCTCAAGTTCACACAACTTCCTGTCGCCAGTAGGCGGCGCTATGGCTATAACCGAATATCGGCACGTAGACGCGTCCAGGCCGGGACTCTCATCCGACATGTGAAGTTTGGGCCAGATTTGACCACGTAGAGTCGCGTTACAACCCACTTCCTGTTTGGTGTCGCCAGTAGGTGGCGCAATGACTATTGCTCCCAATCGGCCTGTAGATGTCCTCAGGCCTGGACTCTGGTCCAACATGTGAAATCTGGTGCAGATCGGACGACGTAAACTCAAGTCAACGCAGCTTCCTGTTTCACGGCGAAACATCGAAATTCGCCGCGCCGCCATGGCAACGCCGTGCGACGAACGCTCCCGATCTTCACCACTGAGCGTCATCATGGTCCTACGGCTTTTCTGACCACATTTGAGGTGGATCTGGTCAACCTGCTAGTAGTAGCACACCCCAGTATAAAACATGTCATTTCCTCTCGCCAGTAGGTGGCGCTATGACTATAACCGAATATCGGCACGTAGATGCGTTCAGGCCGGGACTCTCATGCAGCGTGTGAAGTTTGGTCCAGATTTGACCATGTACAGGCCAGTTACAAGCCACTTCCTGTTTCGTGGCGAAACGTGGAAATTCGCCGCCTCACCACGCCCACGCCCTGTGACGAAAACTCAAGCTTTTGATAACTTTTCATCGTCAAGGTCTTTTAAACACGCTGACCGAGTTTGACGCGGATCCGATCATTCGCCTAGGACGAGTTCGTTAAAGTACGACCCCTGCAAACGGCCAAAATTTCGCACTCAATTCAAAATGGCGGACTTCCTGTCGGGTTTAGGCGCATGGTACCTACGGACTTTTTTTTAAGTCTGGACATGATACACGTGCCTACAAAGTTTCGTACGTCTAGGACAAACGTACGGCCGTGAGTATTTTTTTGAAATTTGTAGGGGGCGCTATCGAGCCGTTTTGCCACACCCATGCGCGAGACCCATAAAATATATAATTTTTCGCCACTTCTGACGCGTGTGCAAAGTTTGGTGAGTTTTCGAGCACGTTTAGGCCCTCAAAAGCCCGATTTATTTGAGCGAAGAAAAATAATAATAATAATAATAATTCCTTCAGTTTCAATAGGGCTTCGCACGAAGTCGTGCTCGGGCCCTAATTATTGTTATCGTTTTATGGGATACTCTTTAAATGTAACTGCCCATGGTCAAGTACCGGCCTGTGGTTATTTTGGATACCCTGATGCTAGTTGTAGCCTCTCTCATGGTTTTGACTCGTTCCCACCTGCCCCAAACACTCATAACATTACCTATGATGTAACCACAGCCCCACAGCCTCACAGCCCCACAGCCCCACAGCCTCACAGCCTCACAGCCTCACAGCCTCACAGCCTCACAGCCTCACAGCCTCACAGCCTCACAGCCTCACAGCCCCACAGCCTCACAGCCTCACAGCCCCACAGCCTCACAGCCCCTCAGCCCCACAGCCTCACAGCCTCACAGCCTCACAGCCCCACAGCCTCACAGCCTCACAGCCTCACAGCCTCACACCCTCACAGCCTCACAGCCTCACAGCCTCACACCCTCACAGCCTCACAGCCTCACAGCCTCACAGCCCCACAGCCTCACAGCCCCACAGCCCCACAGCCCCACAGCCCCACAGCCTCACAGCCCCACAGCCTCACTCCCGGCTACATTAGAACGAAGCGCCAGTAGGCAACCGACCCACACCCCGTCCCACCCCGACCCAACGGAATATCTGGAGTGCTGAAACGTGTCTTTTCCATTAGCATTGCCCTTGTTCGCAGTTGCCACAGGAGAAGTGTGTGTGTGTGTGTATGTGGGGTGGGGGTGGGGGGGTTAGCTAGCATAGAGCGAACAGTGCGCAGAGGACAGAGACAGACTCCTCCTCTGTCTCTCCAGAGTCTACCTACACTATTCTATTTCCCCGTCTATCCAGGAGACACAGTTTGTTTTTTAATGGGCTGGAATCGCTCCAGCAGGGCCGTGGGGAGACGGCGCCGGAGTCTCCGGGAAGCCGCTCGGCGTTTCTTAATGGTACTCCACCTCGCCAGTGAGCGGCGCGTAATGATGGAGACAAAAAAGGGGAGAGCCTCAGAGAGATGGAGGAGAGAGGAAGATGATGATGATGATGATGATGAGGTGACGAGGAGGAGGATAGATGGCTCGCCCCTTGCCGCTACACTCCTCTTCCCCGACTCTTTCTTCTCTCATCCCTCATGACTTGAATCAAAGAGAAAATCCAGAGGGAGATGAACTGAAGCTGCGTTTCTGACTGTTGGAGCTCTTTTACTCTCCTCTTTACTCTTTTCATTAGCAGTTCTGTTCTGGGAAGATAGAGGAGTCCATCCTGTCATCTTTGAAGCCTTTGTTCAGGAGTGTGTGTGTGTGTGTGTTTGAGTTGGGAATGGGGGAAAAGGGGCCTTACTGCGTGAGCGCTTGGTTACCTGAGGCACAATTGCTTGATGACGAAAAACACACACCCAGGAACAACGCCCGATTGGACGTTGATTCTTTGTATTCTCTCTCAGTTGGCCCTCAGCAAACATTTTCCCAACGTTAAATAAATTCTCTATGATATATATTGTATGGAGAATTACATGAAGATCGAAATACAAACGTAGTAGACTGAAGACTAAGGGTGATGGAGCTTTCATTACTTTTTCATTCTAAACCACACTGGAAAGATAGCTCTGTAGTCCATCCCTGCTTGATTCTTGCCCTTGAGAATGGCAATAATTTAGACTAGAAATGGCAAATGACCCACTAATGCTTCCCCTCCTCAGCATCTGTTGTGCTTTCTTCTCCCATCCCAGGAAGATGCCTTCACCTTCGCCAACCAGGTGGGCTACCCCTGTCTGCTCCGCCCCTCCTACGTTCTCAGGTGAGAGTTCCAAACACCAGCCAACATACAGTGGGTAACATGATTGTCAACCTCATCGTCCTATCCTTGTAGGACATTTGTCCTCATATGTATTTAAGTACAATAGGACACACACACACACACACACACAATTTTGAGGTTCTTAAACTTTTGTCTCTTGCTCTGGGACCTAGTCTCATGAAAGCACTGCTACACTTTTTTGGGCCTCAACCCACACTGTATCTTAATAAACCATTGTCTTATCGATTGATTTTCCCTTCTACTCTTTCCGAGCTAGAAACAGCAGCGATCATACCATTAATTATCTAACTTTTTTCCCAAATCATTTCAGCGTCTTGTTCTTCCATCTGTAATGGCCTTTAGTGTCCTTTCTCTGGGGAAGTTACTCATCTTCTCTGTCAACTTGAGATGCTGTGATACTGTTTATCGACGTTGAAGAGGAGCCTCTCCTCTCCTCTCCTCTCCTCTCCTCTCCTCTCCTCTCCTCTCTCTGTCTTGTACTGACTCCATGGCCTGAGGGTAGGGTGAACTCTCTCTGATCTTTTTCTGTCCCCAAAGCTTTTTCGCTCTTCCCTCTGACATACTAGGTAATGGTTTTTGAGTGTTCTTCTCAGCCTCTGCACACATACACAAACTCACACATTTACACACACACACACACACACACATTCATACACACACACACACACACACACACTTCTCTGTCAGTTTCACACAACAATTTTTTGCACCAGTAAAATACACACAAACACACACTAAACTGACAGCAGGGGCTTTCTGCCTCCCTCTACCGGTGTTCCTCAGTACAGTTAGCTGATACTGCAGTTGAACTGGAAAGCCATTTGGCTTCTCTTAACTAAATGAAGCCAAAAAACTTTGCACATAGTTATAACCGGAGCAGGATGTATACGTTGTATTAAATTAGTGTTGCAGGTATTTGTGTAAAGATTTTGGGTTGGATTGATAGAAGGATTGGACGGCGGATGGATTGCCGATAGCCGATATTTAGTGCTGATATGTATGATCTTTAAATTTCATCATTTTCATGCCAAATGTATGTCATTATTATTACACAATTACTCAACATCATTTAGACCATGGGACACTAAAACTCAAGACTACTACTACTACTAATAATTACACATTCATGCATACTTGTGTAGAATCTGATCAAAATGTCACATTAGAGTCAGCTCAGGTTAAAGGCTTCCAGGCAACCAGTGGAATATTGATCAATTCTACAATAACTATATTATTAAAAAAACACATTAGTATCATATTAATAGCGGACGACACTGACTGGCCGACCGGTTGATAAAAAAAATCTTTCTAACCGGAGTAATAATCATATGGCATCATTCGGGAAGAAAAGTGTGCTTGTACTGAATACTTTATTTATCTGATAATTCAGAGAACGGGGGACGCAAACACTAGATGGCAACAGAGTCATGAATATGCATGAATGTAAATGCATATGATTCTCCAGTCACTGGTCCTCATGTGGAGGGTTGGTGTGAGGGTTGCTGGTCGGCCATATGTGTGCCTTTGAGCAACAGCGAGCCGCGGAAGGAAGCTCTGACCCGAGCCTATGGCCTTCCTTTGTCCTCTTTCTGTCTGTCTGTCTCCCCTCCTCTCTATCATTCGAACAGGTGGATGGCCCAGCTAGCAGTCCATAATCAAAAACAACAACAACAACAACAACCACCAAAGATTTTGCCTAAATCTGTTGTTTTTTTAATGACTAAGCTCTGAACTCGTTCTGAAGAGCCTGGAGTGCTTTGCGACCTAAATAGCTCTCCTTTTCCCTTTCTCTCTCTCTCTCTCTTTCTCTCTCTCTCTCTCTCTCTGTCTCTCTCGGCTGTTTCCAGACCTTGTTTCCTGATGATAATAGTGATGCAACGGAGAGATAATGAGTGTTTTGAGCGATCAACTTTCATATTTGAATTTTTTTTTTTGTTTGCTTACTTTCTCTTTTCCTCTCTCATGGCCTTTTCTTTCTTTCTTTCTTTCTTTCTTTCTTCCTCTTCTTTCTTTCTTTCTTTTTCTTTCTTTCTTTCTCTCTTTCTTTTTCTTTCTTTCTCTCTGTTTCTCTTTCTTTTTCTTTCTTTCTTTCTTTTTTCTTTTTTTCTTTTTCTCCAGTGGCTCTGCAATGAACGTTGCGTATGGAGAGGAGGAGATGAAGCGTTTCTTGGAGGAGGCCACTCAGGTGTCTCAGGTGAGATCAGTGTGTCCTGTGTGTGTGTGTGTGTGTGTGTGTGTGTGCGTGTGTGTGTGCACACCTGCATGAGACAGAGAAAGATTACCACAGAATTCCCTCCAAAAGTCTCACTCAGGCTTTGTATTTGTAATTGCTCTTATTCATCTTGAGTCTTTTTGATTTAGCCTGTTAGGGTTAGTGATCACCCACACACACACACACACACACACACACTCTCTCTCTCTCTCTCTCTTATTGACTTGCATTCTCGCTCTGCCAATTAGGTAATGCTACCAGCTGGCATGGCTGCTGGCTAGTATTACTTGCCCATCTCTGCTTCACTGCACCCCCGGGTGGATCTAGGGCACCTGGCCTCTCCATGGGCCCCTACCTGGGGGTAGCAACACACACACACACACACACTACATGCACACATCACACCTTCAGAGCTCCAAAGCTTTCATTTCTCTTGACTCATGATGCTCATCAGGTTAGTATATAGTAATAATGAAATATTCACAAAGTCTGCAATAATACAGGCTTTAATAATACAAGTCTTGGAAAACTTGTTGGACTTATTTTGACACACACACACACACACACACACACACAAGGAAACAGTCTAGTTCATGTAGGTTCAGTTCCTTGACATTTACATTGACATTTAGCTGCCTAACCTTAACCAAAGTTTTAGCTGCCTAAATGTAACCCTAAACAACAGTTGTTTACACGCCAAACATCTCTAACACATATCAGTAAATTGTGAGCCGTAACATAGAGTGCAGGATTAATAACCGCAGCTCTCAGCTACAATTTGGTCCTGAGTTCAGATGACAATGACCAGCTGTGGCTGAGTGAGAGAAGTTAACGGAACACAAATATAAGTGAGGATGAAAAGGGTTTTTTTTGCTGGTGAATCTTGCACCGTCTCTGCTACACTGTCCTGCTGTCTCCCCTCCAGGAGCATCCAGTGGTTATCACCAAGTTCATCCGCGGTGCCAGGGAGGTGGAGGTGGATGCTGTGGCTAAGTCTGGCAAGGTGAGGTATTATCTTCATGTCCTGTCCGGTTAGAGCAGCTTATTGTTACGCAGATGACTTCTTACAAGTCACCAGAAGTCCATTCAATTGCTATAGGGATGAGCGACAAGGGAAACTCAGCCTGTGTGTGGACAGTCAACAAGCTTGATGGCCAAGAAAAGTTGGCTATGGCTCAAGTTTTGGCAGTCATGGGCCATCAACAGCCAATCACATTTGTGTACTTCCTTGTTTCCCTACCAATGTGATTTAATTTCATGAACAGTAATTCTGCCTGGCAAGTGCAAAATGGATGAGAAGAAGCCAAAAAAGAGAGCAGGAAGAAGAAACAGCTAAACTCCCTAAAATGTACTAGCTTTTCAGAATTGAGCGTTGAGCCCGCTAATGAGCGTATTTTCTGTTGTTTTAGGACATGAACGTGCAATATGATGATCACATGGTCTTATCAGTGCCAAATAACTGACGTATTAGGCTGCCATGTCAAGTATGACAAATCGTGACCTTGGTATTATAAGGTTCTATCTCACCTTCTTGTCAAAACTGAGTTAGTCTCATGAACCTATTCTGTGTGCCTGTTGACATTTGTGTGGTGTTATTTTTTGAAAATAATGATTTTTGAGTCTGTAATTTCTAAAACAAAAGGACCCATCTCCATTTAACTCAATGGATGCTGAAAACTTTGAAGCTCAATATCTCAGAACTATCCTGAAGGCAGATAGAACCTTATAATTCTAAGCTCACGAAATGATAACAATGTAAATGGCTGTATGAATGAACAGGTACTGTAATGTTTCATAGCCTAGTGGAGTCTGTGGCCTGTACGCCTGTAGGAATTATGATATGTGCTCCTTCCTGGTGGTCATTTGTTTAGTGATTGTCATACTAAGCAGGAGGCAGTGTGTGTGAGCAAGCTTGAATTGTATCACTATGTGTATTGCATTATCTAGTTGACCTTTCATAGTGGTATACAAGGGAGGTTTGCTAGATTTAGAGATGAGGCTTTTCGTGATTTGAAACCTCATTAGGTTTTCCACCTGCTGTCCTGGGTGCTGATCAGGAGTTACAGTTGTTGGGGTCTAGTCAGTATTTAGTATAGCTGATGGCTTGTGTGTATACATCTTCTACATAATCTAGCCTAATGTTGCACAGTAGAACAGCCTGGAAAATAGCGTTATCTCTTCCATTTTATTTTATTTACATCCTATTTTCATCCTATTTTCATTCATAACAGTATCAAAATCACTCATCTCCACTGTAGCCCGGCATTATTCAGTCTTCCATTATTTTTCTGTGTAAATGGAGAGGTGGGACAGATATTCAGCTCCGCAGATAAATAAAGTGGCAGTAATCTGTTTCATCTTTAGTGAAAAGTCATTACAGTCCTGATAGATCTGATGGAGAGAATGGAATACATTAAACCCAAGCTGAGGGAAAAACGGGGAGACTGAATGAATTTTTCTTTTTAGATTTGATCAATCGAGGACACATTGAAATGATTCTTCTTCAACCAACTGTTTTCATATCTGACTGACATGCGCCACAGGAAAAGTTTAATTTTTCTTTTCCTGTTTTTTGCTTGTCTTTGTATTGTTTTGCTTTTTTGTTTGAATGAATGGTCACCTATTACTTCCTTACCATATTGTTTAACCTTGTTGGCTTCTTTCACAGTGTTTCATTCAAAGGAAAAATCCACCCTAAAACACTTAAACACTGTTAAAAACCAGCTATTGGAGATGTTGCTTGTAATTCTGGGCTAATTTTGTTGTTTGCGGTGTATTTTCTTATTCCTGTAGATAGCTGGCCAAATGTGATGTCATGTCACGTCGATTCCAGATATTTCAGGGTTGTGTTTTCAGTAAGGGGCACGGCCACGATCATAGACACACCCCAGTGTTCACTATATTTATATGGCCATTATGCCCACCTTTGATTGAAAGCAACAACTTCTTGGCCCTTTTATGGGGGTTCTCGAAAGGCCTTCTGGGAAATGTAGGAAATCACTAACTGAAGTAGAAGTAGACGAGGCAGGTTGAGGGAAAGTGGGTACAGCAAAAAAGTGAATTACAATAACTCTTGGAATACACTGAACATCACAGATTGATGATATATAACAATGTCAGAGTATCTGAGGTGGGATTTTCATTTTAAGAACAGAAGTTGGCCACTAAAGGCGTGGAAAGCTTGGTTTGTTAACCTTAAAATGGTTGTCATTATTTCTGTCATGGTGTCACAGCTAAGACACCTGGAACAGTGTGTGTGTGTGCGTGTGTGCGTGTCTAGACAGGCTGTCAGGAGCCCAGTGACCCTTGGGGAGCCCGGGGCTAGTGGCCCTCCATATTGGATAACTGCAATGTCAGAGAAAGTCGATCCTTTCACATGCTAAACAGTAGTAGGCCTAGCATCAGCTGACAACACACTCCACACACACACGCTACAGTCTGCGAGGCCAGGCCGACATCACAAGGCAGAGTTGGTGTTGATGAAATATTCACCATGCCACATTCTTGGTTCACCCAATGCCCAAGAAAATAGCCCTGTGTGTGTGTGTGTCATCTATTCCTGAAGCTCCAATATTTGTGTCATCTGTTTTCATTTTCATGCCCGGATTTTTTTCTACAGGATGAACACATTCAAATTGAAAGAAGTGTTTGTAAATTGTCCTTCCTCTTCCAGTAATCACAGATGCAGTGCCTTGCAAAAGTATTCAGACCCCTTGACTTTTGGCACATTTTGTTGTGCTATTGAAGTATTTCAAAATGCATTTATTCTGAATTTTTAGTCTGAGTTCAATTCAAAGCACTTTATTTTATCAAAGTGAAAATAAATAAAATAAACAAAAAGTATAAAATGAAAATAACAGAAATCTGTTGTGTAAGCATTCATCCTGTTTCTTTTGAAACCTCAAGAAATAGACTGATATCATCCATAAATGAACCATATATCCCAAACTGTGCTTAAGTAAAGGGCTGGGCGATAATTCAATATCTGTCTTATCTAATTTATGTCTATATCTTTCAGTGGAATCATATCGTGATGATATGAAGATATTTTAATATTGTGACACACATTTCTGCTGTCTAAATTGATGATGACAAGCAAATTTTAATTAAAAACTGATAAAATGAGGTATGGTAGGAATATTATTTGAAAATTTCAGTTTTGTTTGACACCACACCTAACATTACCATTTGGTTCAATGAGATGAACATTAATTTGATTATTTAACTTGATTTTGCATATGTGAGCCATATCGTGATATATATTGATATCGAGAAAAATCCTTATGATTATCATGATATTGATTTCAGCCATATCGCCCAGCCCTACTTAAGTATTCTGAATCCAGCCTACATGCTAAAATCTCATTGAGTCCCATTAAGATCTAGTGAAGGGATCAGTCTCAGCTTTGTTAGCAAGAAAGACAAAACATTGACAAACATTCACCACCACTAAATACAATCTAAAAATGACATCTGAGGAACAGATGAGAAATGTTCAGCAAATTTTTACTAGTGTGGCAGTTTAACCCAAACAAAGCAAAGGGCTTGAATACACAAAATGGATTTAGTATTTTAATTTTTATACTTTTTGTTTGTTTCATTTTCACTTTAATAAAATAGTGCTCTGCATGGAACTAAAAACCCCGAATAAATACATTTTAAATGACATAATAGCAAAGAAAATTTACAAAACGGGTCAAGGGGGTCTGAATACTTTTGCAAGACACTGCATATTCATTAATGTGATTTTACTTGTTTGCTTTACAAGTTTTTGAAAGTGGAAACAGTAGTATCCACAGAATATCCAATAGATCACTAACTGCACTCCAGTCATGTACACACTGATCACAGGGAAATGGTGTAAGTTTAAGAAGTAGAAGGCAGATTGAGGGAAAGTAGGTACAACAAAAAGGTAAATTACAACACTTCGTCACAAAATAACAACTGGAATGCATTGAACATCACAGATTGATGATATATAACAGTATCAGAGCATCCGGGTGGATTTTACTTTAACAGTCACTTCAGCTGGTAGCGGTAACCTCTAACCTCTGACAGCTTACCCAGCTGTTTACTTGTTAACACTGATAAGTTGCTCCAGGCGAGGGAGCCACAGGAGCCGGCGTCGGTACTTGTACTGAACCCCTCTTCTGTTTTTTTCTCCCGTTTGATGGCTGCGGGAGTCATTTCAAGGATGTCAACATGAACGTGGACAGTCTGGTCGTATGGTAGACTTTCCCTCGTTTCACTTTCCCTGAACACTGCCCCTCCTTTAACTTCAATATCACATTAACAAACTGTGCATTCACTGAATGCCAAACAGGTCTCATTATTCCTGGCCAAGCAGTGTGCGTGTGTGTGTGTGAGAGAAAGAGAGAGAGAGAGAGAGAGGGGGGGAGTGAAAGAATGAAATATAATACGTATTAATTACAAGCTATATCAGAAGCGTGCTAATGAATGCTGCAGTTAGCAGCAGTTTAAATGAGCTAATGACACGCAGCTCATTTAAAGACACACACACACACACACACGGTAGCTTGGTGAAACAAAACAGTAGGGAGTTTATCTGGTGTCACTGTGACAATCCACACACACTGTTTCGTCCCAGGAGAACAACTTCCTTGCTGATAAATTCACCCAGAATAGGCCAAGTGCATAAAATTCTCCAATTTAAAGTTTATCCAGCCTTGAGTCGTGATTTCTGTCTCTCAGTGCAACCTTTTTCCCTTTTTTTTTTTTTTTTTACCATTTTCATGCAAATACTCTGGAAGTGTGACATAATGAATGTTTGGCTGTCCCAGGTGCTGGTCCATGCCATAACGGAGCATGTGGAGGACGCCGGGGTGCATTCAGGAGACGCCACCCTAATGCTGCCAACCCAGACCATCAGCCAGGGGGCGCTAGAGAAGGTCTGCTCAGCACTGCACACCCCATCCAGTCACCCTCAAACTTCATATAGCGACTCAACTTATATCAAATGGGGCAGAAAGTTGAAAAACAATCAGCCAATTCATATTCTGTGGGGAACAAGCACTCCCGCTGATGTTATGCATATTTTAACCATGATGTATGCAATCAATTACTCTCCATCATATGCATATGTAGAGATATTACGGTGTCAAACTATTGGCAGGTGGCCTCATATTGTGCGTGTGTGTGTGTTTTCTTGTCATGACTCTCAGGTCAAAACCGCCACTCGGAAAATTGCACAAGCGTTCGAGATTTCAGGGCCCTTTAACACTCAATTTCTGGTTAAAGGCAACGATGTCATGGTGAGTCATATTTCCCAGTGCATGACTAAGGGACGGATCGACATTTTCACAGCCGGTCGCGGCAAACGCTGTTTACTTTTGAATTTAAATAACCGCATGTTCAGAATGAATTGCAAAGCCGGGTGGATTTCATGATCAATATTGCCTTCGAATTCGGTTGTCCAGCTACATCAGGATCTGTATGTTTGACTCTGTGTGTGCATGTTTGTGTATTTGTCCTGTAAATGTCTGTATCTGCATCTAGAGTGTACATTATTAAATCATGGTGGTGTTTTTAGATGTGTTTTAGTGTGGGTGTATTTTTGCCTCGCGCATCTCCTTGTAGTTAGATAGTGTTTGTGTTTTTCACCCTCTTAGGTGATAGAGTGCAATCTGCGGGCGTCGCGCTCCTTCCCCTTCGTGTCCAAGACCATCGGGGTGGACTTCATCAACGTGGCCACCAAGGTGATGGTGGGAGAGCCGCTGGACGAGGCCAGCCTGCCCTCCCTGGAGAACCCCATCATCCCTGTCGACTACGTGGGCATCAAGGTGAGGGAGGGAACCAGACTGGGATCTGACTGATTATGGCTTTCTTCATCGCTTTTCATTTTATTTGAATGGTTACTTTTTATGTCAGTTCTGCTTTGTAGTAGAGTACAGAGAATGACTGAATGAAGAGGTAGAGTACATAGCAAGTAATATAAGCCAAGTAATTTCTGGTACATGCCATGCAATGGAGTACCCAGCCTGTTTTTGCAATGGAATATCCTTTCAGCTGGTGTTGTACCAAGTCAATTCCATATCAGTTGTAGCCAGCATAGATCCAGTCATCAACCTCAAAGAAAGATTAATCGTGACAGATTTGACAAACGACTGTCAGGTTCACATCTGTCATGTCTTATACTAAAAACTAGAAGATAGAAGATCCAGTGGTTTTGTAAGTAGTGGAGAAGTTATGAAGAACTGTCTCTGCAAGCCAATTTCTGAATCGATTAAGCTAAGTTTCATTCTCTTTTACCCAGCAACAGACTAAGGAAAGGTACAAGGCACGTCTAAAAAAAAAAAAAGTTCAATCCAGTTCTGCCTAGTTACAGGCTATAGTGGGAGTGAGGCAATATTTTGTGAAAACCTTGTATCTCCAAAATGTCAACTTTTCAAGAACTGATAAATACAGCCCTGTTCTTAGCTTGATGCATTTCTGACATTATCCGATGAGTTTTGAAAGGATTGTATTAGCCGGAGAGGTCATAGACTTTTCTCAACCCATAGAAGACGATGTAATTCTTCGATTGAAGTGAAAACATGGAAATCGCCAAAATTAGCCTCACAAGACTCACAAGCTTTTCACACGACAACAGCAATTTAAAGTTAATAGCCACTTGTATTCTCCACACAAGTCCTAATATCTGTGTCTCCATTGAGCGTTTTGCAGCTTTTCATATTGTGTATGGCGGGGAAATTAGAGTCTCTATGTACAGAGCCCTACATGTATGACTTATTAATAGGTACTGCAGGTACGGCAAGTGAAGGCTCTATTGGATCACATAACAAAGGCGGCAATTACTACTCCATCCCCCCCAGCGAAGCGTGATGGGGGGAATAGTAGGTGCGTTCGCATAGCGGTTGGCAGGCTTACCTGCAAGATTGGGTATGAGAGAGTATATGTGTCGCCAGCTGTTCCAAAGCTGTTTTCCTCCAAAGTCATTTCTCCCTCTAATTACAACAGAGCTGCCGTAACAATGGCTGTGGTTGGGAACCAATCGCGCAGGTATAATCCTCCACTCTTCCCCGCCACCCGAAGTTTTCAATTTCTAGTCTGCACGGTGGTGAGGAATATTAATCAGAGCGCTGAATACTCCAGGCGCCGGGCTGAAAAGACTTCCTGAGTTTACTCAAAGTCAATGATACAGACTCGACTCCCCCAGACTAATAGGGGGCTTGCTGGCACCCCTGCTACAATCCATGATGATTCTCCAGCTAAAGTTTTTCAGCTGGACAAAGTCTATTCCCTGCACTGTTTGCTGGTTTGAAACCAGGCCGTGTTTTTCATTTCAGCCATGCAGTTGGTCTTCCTTCAAATCTGTCTGTTCTGTATTTCCCTGTCATTGATAGTGAGGGCAGGAAAGCCATTAAAACTAGCCACACGATATTCCTATGATCTTTGACGGTTATGTCTTGATTCGTAAATCTTAAGGTCTCTTTCAGAAATAGAAACTAAACGGTCAAGACTGTGTCATCATCAAAAGACCCTGTCTGCACCATCAGAAGTCCTAGGAGACTGCCTTTGTAGACTCAGTATCAGCACCCAGGGTGATTTCACAGGAATAAGGACATGTTTTCTCACAAAACAAAAAAAAAATGGAAATAAGAGTCAGTCTTCAAGTCATTTTCAGTAGAGCAGCACCAGGTTTTATCTGTTGAAGACATCACATGGCGCCAGGGATGTAGTGGAGGCTAAAACCATGTAGATTCAGTTTACCAACCTTTTATTTGGGGAATAGAGTTTAACCACCTTTTCTGGCTGATATAAATCTGTATGAATTCATACCATACATCATAGTATGTAGTATCAAAGGGATGGGGTTTTTAAGTTAACAAGGACACACAGTGTCATACATGTGAAGCAGCCTACACAGTTACTGTAAGCAGTATTGCAGAGAGGAGGCGAGAGAAGGATCCTGGTTCAGTGTGTCAGGAGCAGTGTTGGGGGTAACACGTTACCCCCAACACTGTAATCAGATAACTTTTTTGTGATAATGAGTAACTTGTAGTAGCGTGTTCATTTTTCAATTTATGTATCAGTTATTAGTTACTTTCTCAAACTTACATTTTGCTACTTTTATTTTTCTTTCAAATGGTTTAATGTTTAGTTATTTTGAATGGGCTTTCCGCAAAGTCCTGAGGTGCCTGCGCAAAGTCGACAAACTAATAACAATACGATCTATATTACTTAAAGACACGAGTATCTCCCAATGTTTCAAACCAAAAGCAAAATAAAACTGGATTAAACTAAACAGGCAGGACATGTTTGCTTCCATGAAATCGAGCTCTCAAGTAGGAATGAGAGCTTCAGAATTCAGAAAAACAGAGCAGAATAATTTTTTTTCCCATGAAAACTTTTCTCAGAATTCTGATAATTATCTCGTTAATTCAGAAAAACAGGGCAATTTTTCCTTTAAGTGAATGCATTATTCTTCCGTAGATTGGAGCCTTTGTTCTTTGGTTTCTTGGTTTAGGCAAGAATTGTTCAGGCTGATCCAAAATCACTGGGTGCCAAGAGAGCCAATTCCTTGTTTGTATTTGTTACCTTCCAGTGAGTTTCTCTCTCTCTCTCTCTCTCTCTCTCCTCTTTCACTTGATCCCGTTCGCTCTCTCTTTGCCATTTCTCCAATAAGCAGGCAGCTAAACGATGTGCGTGTTTAACATATGTTGCCGCCACAATGGCAGGCCCCCGCTGTAAACACATTGAGATGCATTGAAACCATTAGGCAGCCTCAGTAGCCTGTAGTGTGTGCCATCCAAATGTGCTGTATTCCCTCTCTCTCTCTCCCTCTCTCTCTTTCTCTCTCTCTCTCTCTCTCTCTCTCTCTGTCTCTCTCTCTCAGCCAGCATCCTCACCGCTAACACACATCTCAGCGCCATCCAGAGAGACCGGCTTCATTTATCTGTCTCGTTCTCTATCTCCCTTTCTCTCTATCACTCTTTCTGTCTCTCTCTCTCTTTCCCCTCTCCTTCGACACTCCCTCGTTTGAGGCCACAGTGTTTTCTTTCTCCTAACAAGTCCCCATTGTGTAATTTCTGTCTCTGCATACAAACTCGCGGCGCAATAACGTAGCTGTATTTATGACCCTGAGAGGAAGAAGAGGAGGAGGAGGATGGAGACGGCGTCTGAGGAGGAGTGGGGGGTAGTCTATGTCCGTGGGCCCCAGTGCGCACATTGGCTGGAGGAAAATAACTCCCACCTGTTGTGGTTACTAGGGTTAGACTGATGTGTATATAAGGGTTTGGGGATATATCTGGTCAATATTGGCCTTTAAGTACAGATGCTGTACAGTCCCACGGTGCTGTTGTAGGAAAGTTATAACCAGGGTATTGCACAGGAAAATCATGGCAGAAGTTGAAAATTAAATGAAAGGAATGAAATGCTCATGTGGAGATGTCACATAATTTGTGTTAGTTTATAGCCTTTGTATAATATATTATATCAGAATAACAGCAACAGTCACATTATTTGTTGCCAGTGTATAGTTGTTTAGCGAAATCCGACCATGATAAACCTAGCTCCTGCTATAAAGTTGTTGTTGCCATGGTAACATCAATTTGGCTATGATAACACACACACGTAAAAGTAACTACTTTTCATGCCTCTGGCTTAAGACAAGCAATGTCTACCCTGTCTAACCCTAACCTTAACCTAACCCTCAGAACCCTCAGACACGGCTTTTGTCCCCAATTGCACAAGCCGTCCCCAATCAACTGGTCTTAAGTCTGGTGTGTGTCCCTGAAAGTCTGACTTAAGTCATACCCACACACACACACACACACAGACCCTTCCCCTCATTTACTTAGCTCGGAACTAGCCATAAAGTATGTCAATGGTCATTGGTCATTTTGTGCTATGGGCCAATAAATATCAAAATTATTGCACCTTTAAGGAGCTGCTAAACCACCTAAAATAATGTAATCTGTATTGATTTCAGTGGCCTAATACATCATTTTAGAGGCTTTTCCACCCTGCCAAGGAAGACACACTGAATCCTAGTCAATTTTTAGAATATCAAAATATCAGCTGGAAGCAGCTATAGGCCTTCAGAAACCCATACTGGTCAAACTGTAGCTGTTACATCTCCATTCACCAGAGCCGGCTATATAGAGACATGTATACAGGTGCACCTTCCGCCTCCGACAAGGCCCCCAGTGGGGAAAAGTGTTATGTGGAGATATCTTACTTTATTTATTTCCTTTTCCAGTGGAGCTCAGCTGGTGCCCCAAGATAACATTGTTCATGTTGTGGAGCTTCGCAATTCCACCGTCTCTCGGGAGTGGGCGGTCGAGGTGGGATGGGGAGATGGGGAAGTGGTGTGTGCGTTCGTCGGTGGTGGTGGGGGGGGGCTCTGGTTATAGAGACCTGGTTGCCGTGACAACCACAGACAGTCCATCCAAGAGACTTGCAGGACAAAACATTACAATTGAGACCACTGAGAAACATGTTTTCAGGATACAGTTCACGACGGCTTCAGCTGTATCAATATGGCTACTCAGTCCCAGAGCATTCAAATCTCCAGTGAGTGTTATTAATGCCCCCCCCCCCCCCCCCCCCCACACACACACACACACACACACACACACACACACACACACACACACACACACACGCCCCACCCTACGCCCCTTGTTAGCGATTCTCCTTCCACTTCCATCCCTCCCTCATCGTCTTAATGATTGAGAGAAGACGGCAGTCCAAACCTTGTGCTAAAATTGATGTGGGGGAAACAGGGGAGGGTGTGTGTGTGTGTGTGTGTGTGTGTGTGTGTGTGTGTGTGTGTGTGTGCATGTGCGTGCGTGCGTGCGTATAAATCCACTGTTCTGGATGCACACTGAGAGCCTCAGGGAAAAAGCCTTTGCAACTCTCATCCTCTGTATTTTGCAATTTCTCTTTCTCCACCACTCATTAGATTCACATTTGTTTCTCTTCTCTTCTATTGCATGTTTATCTGTTTTACTCTCTCTCCTATCTGTCCCTCCCCCACCCCCACCCACCCCCCTCTGTGTGCGCACCTCCCTCTCCCTCCGTATTTCCCTTTCTTTCTCGGTTAAACTCTGCTATTTTATCTCTGCGTCGTTTCTCTCTGTGTGTGTCTCTCTTTGAACAAAGCCATGATAAGCGATGCCAGCTTCCTCTCTGTATTCAGTTCTCCTCGTCCCCCCTTACATTAGCATGCTAACATTACATTCAGAGCTGATTAGATAGCCCGCTTCAAGGATGAATCCCCCCCAGTGGCCCTCGCCTGTGTGTGTGTGTGTGTGTGTGTGTGTGCGTGTGCCAGCCACACTGTGCCACACAACTCCGAACCACCACCTCCCTCCTTCCTCAAGGTAATGGGGGTTGTCTGCTTCTAATTGGAGAAATAAGAATGGCTTCCCACACTGGGGCAGCGGGCCCCACCACTCTTAATATGTCTCTAATACAATAAAGAGAAGCTCCTGTCCTCTCCTTCTTCTCCTCTCCTTTCATTCACACTCTCCTCTCCCCTCCTCACCTTTAATTCCGTTTGTTCCTCTCCTTTTCTCTCCTTTCATTTCATTCGTTCTCCCCTTCCATTGAATTTGTTTGTCTTCTCCTTTCATTTCATCTGTTCTCCTCTCCACTCCTTTCATTCTTTGTCATCTCTCCACTCCTCTCCTTTCATTTCATTTGTTGTCCTCTCCTCTCCTGCCTCTCTTGTCCTCTCATCTTCTCTCCTTTCATTTGTTTTCTTTTCCTCTCCTCTCCTCTCCTCTCCTCTCCTCTCCTGCCTTGTTTGCCTCTCCTCTCCTGTCCTCTCCTCATCTCCTCTTCATTCATTCATTCTCTTTTCCTCTCCTCTCCTTTCCTCTCCTGTAATCTCCTCTCCTGCCTTTTTTTTTTTACCTCTCCTGTCCTCTCCTTATCTCCTCTTCATTCATTCATTCTCTTTTCCTCTCCTCTCCTCTAATCTCCTCTCCTGCCTTCCTTGCCTCTCCTATCTTCTCCTCATCTCCTCTCCTTTCATTTGTTTTCTTATTTCCTCTCCTCTCCTCTCCTCTCCTGCCTCTCTCTTCTCCTCATCTCCTCTCCTTTCATTTGTTTTCTTATTTCTTCTCCTCTACTCTCCGCACCTCTCCTGCCTTCCTTGCCTCTCCTATCTTCTCCTCATCTCCTTTCCTTTCATTTGTTTTCTTATTTCCTCTCATTTCCTCTCCTCTCCCCTCCTCTCCTCTCCTCTCCTGCCTTCCACTCCTCTCCTCTCCTCTCCTCTCCTGCTCTCCTCTCCTCTCCTCCTCTTGTGGTTTGCCCTGCTGTTGTTCTCTCGCTCGGGCAACATTCTCCCTTCTCTCCTCCTCTTTCTCCTCCTCAGCATGTCAAACAGGCTGATGAAGGGATTGGAGGCCCGCAGTGCAAGTAGCTACATGTTCAGTTTCTCTGTCTTAGTCTGTCTAGTCGTAGCATCACTCTCAGTTCCATACACTATCTATTTCTCTGTCTCTGGTAGTCGCAATAAAAGTTTTCTAATGGAAATGAGAAAGGTAGTTTGCATGCAGTGAATTAATGAATAATATCTGAAAAAAAAACCTCCTCTAATTCTAGGTTTCTATGAGCCTTTATCCATCATTAAACAGACATAATTTGCTATTTATTTTTCCATATTCCAGCAAGCATGTGTAACTGCCGCAGGCTCGGCACACCTGTCAGGATTTAAAGGGATTGCACGCTTCGTTGTGCCCCTAGGTGGCAGCGTTGTCATTAAATCCCTCTCGAGGTGGAAATTACTCACTTTTGGAACGCATAAGGCACGACCCATAGCACCCACATGGGAAATGATTCAGGTCCTCTATTGATCGCCGACTGCTTCCTACTATTTCATTAGACCGCCACGAGGCCGCCATGGTGGACAAACAACAGGTCTTTATGGTCAGGCAACAGGTATTTGTGATCAAACCACAGCCATAGCCAATGATACACCTTTTTGGTAGAAAATCATGATGAGAATGCAGGATGCAGGAATGATATACATATATGTCTTTAGACCAATGTAAGAAATGGCAAAATAGAGAGGAAACAAGCATGTAATTTGTGCTAAGCTGTGGCCTATTTGGCTCTGTGACACCACATTCAAATGCCTAATTTGCCAGCCCCAGGATTAGAACCCGCGACGCCAACATTAAAGTCTGTTGCTCCACCAAGCGAGCTCAAGCACCCGTGTGGCTGCCTGAGAAACTTTATTGTGTTTCCGTCTACATGTCAAGTGGGGTTTTTTGAATTTTTTGGGACTGACAGACCAAGCCTACGAACTGACAGACGAGAGTGACTGGTCATAGCTAAAAAGTGACATTTTACAAGGGAGGTGTAGTTTGAGCAGCCGCCCATCAGCGACACTGTATGTAGAAACAAACCCTTCCCTCCCCTCTCCTTTCCACCAGGCCCCCATGTTTTCATGGCCGCGGCTGAGGGACGCAGACCCCGTGCTTCGCTGTGAGATGGCCTCCACCGGAGAGGTAAGTCTTTTCTTTTTACTTTCTTTGCTATCTCTCTTTATTTTTCATCCCATCCAATTTAGAAGACCTAGGTGAACAGTTATGCTTGTGTGTGTGTGTGTGTGCGTGTGTGTGTGCGTGTGTGTGTGTGTGTGTGTGTTTTCTCGCAGGTAGCCTGTTTTGGACCAAACATCTATTCAGCCTTCCTGAAGGCCATGCTCTCTACAGGCTTCAAGCTGCCACAGAAGGGCATCCTGATTGGGATTCAGGTAAGAGTGCAGCCAGCTGGCAGCCCACTGGGCTCCTGTGTGTGTTTTAACAAAAGAGAATTATAGATACTGTATGTCTCACATCTTTTTCATTTGTCTATTCCATCTAAAAACAAAAAGGTACACCCCATTCCTTTCAAATGCCGACTCTGCAAAGAGTCAAAACAGTTTTCAGGTAGGGGATGAAATGTTTATAAGTGAATCAAAAGATGCTTTAAAAACAGACATACTAAAACTGCACTAGGCAAGATTTTATGTCAAAACACACCCATCTCATCAGCCTAAATCACAGTTCGGGGCTGCAACAGAGAAGAGTGTCTCATACTCGGAAGTGAAATGCTGTGAATTTGCCTTCATTTGCGCAAATTAATTTCTGCTGGTAGGTATGGACTCTGGAGGGAAATCTCCTCGCTCAGGTAGTGATGAATCGAAAGTTAAGAGCAAAACTTTCTCCTAAACAGCAGTGAACAAGCCACTGATTGTATTAAGTGGTTTTTAGGGAACAGGTCCACTCCAAGACAAGTGTTTGAAGCCACGCGCCCGTCACAACACGACTGACTTGCTGCAACACATGATACATCCACATCACTCAGCAACATCGATTATGATATTCTCCTCCTATGGCTTTAAGAGAGACAGCGTGGGAGATGCAGGGCAGGGGATAAATAGTATAAGTGTCTGTATGTTTGTGCACTTTGTCTGCTGACAAAGAGTGCGAGTCTCATATAAAAGACGAGCAGAGCAATAAAGAAATAGATGGTGCTGACAAATCTGACAAACTGTTCACATCAGCCTGCTAGTCGTAATTACAAGATGGAATGTGGGATATTTTTGTGGCTTCCAGTCCACCAATGTCGGCCATCCAAGATAATAAAAAATCTTAATTATCAGTTATATTCCCACTAATACAACCAACTATACTGCGTCTGCTGCAGTTTGTCTATGCTTGATTTTAAAATGATAAATAAAAATGATTTTGGATGTGGGCGTTTGAAGTAGTTAAATCCGTGAATGCTTCCAAGTTGTAGCAACAAGATGTCATCCCGTTCTTCCACTTCTTCCGATGTGATGTGAATGCGGCATCAACCAAGACAGGAAGAGGACTGCCTCACTTGGAATGAACAGCATGAAGCTCCTCAAAATGGCAGATGGCGGAACCATTCAAAAAACGCCACTCCCAAACAGCTGTACCTTCTTCAGTAAAACACAAAAAAGAAAGGCAAAAGGAGGGAATAAGGAGAGTGACAAAACCCAGGGGAAGACCAGAGTGAACCTCGAGCTGAGGAGGTTCAAGACTGACAGTTAGTGATAAAACAAGTATTAAAATCTGTTACCCAGTGGTGAGTGATCTGTGCAACGGTGACGTAAAACACTACCAGTAAGGGACTCAAGGGGTCCCCAAACTCATTAAATAATTCATATTCTACTGGTAGCAGCATTAACTGGCAATCATTGCATCATAAGTGGTATAACATTTTTAACTAATGATGCAATATAATCATTTAATAATGAAGCAAACCCTGAAAAATCATCAAAAATGTCATTGGTATGCATGTGCATGTTGCTTGAAATGGGATTTTGCTTTTTAATGGGTGAAATTTTTAGCATCAACAATTACATAATATGGATGTGCTGTTTATCCAGAACAACAATATTAAAGCGCTCTGGAAACTGAATGAAACTACAAAACAGGTTTTCATTTTATTTTCCAAAACACAAATACAAAGTTGGATTAACTGTGAAAATCCATTTTTTTTTATTGCCTTGGTGCTTGTGGCACTCTGTTCTGTTCTGTTCTGTTCTCTGAAAGAGGGGAAACCAATTAGAGGAAAAAGAAAAGAAAAAATCCTACATCAAGGCAAGCTCGTCGTAAAACTGTTTCATAACTCATTGAGTGTTATGAGCAAACCGAATAAGCTCAAAGCTATTTCCCAAAAAATAGCTTCACCACTACTCAAATATCTTGGTACAAGCCAGGCCTTCATTCACTCCGTGTTCTTAGTGAAGAGATGTTTGACTCAGCGTGCTCAACCACTGCTTCAATCAGATGCTTTATAGAGTTTCATCACATACATGGTTCATGAGGCCAGGACATCTGGGTCCTCCAGCCGACCTTGGGCATGACATGAGAAGACAAAGTCCCCTACAATGACATTCTTACCCATTTGAAACCCCCAGCATTGAAGCCTCTGTTGCTCAAAAACACTTGTGTTGGCTATGTCATGCCTCCTAGATGCATATCTGCTGAAGGCCAGCAAAAACAAAGATCACACCAAATCCCTACTGAAGTGATGCAGCATCCAGCCATCCACTCTGGAGAGCCAGACGGGGTACTGGCACACCTGGATTTCCTCCTGCAACCAAGAGTGTGGAGCATATAAAAGTTTAAGACATAACCAATCCATCCTGCTCCAGTTTTCTCCACTGCAGTTGTTTGGGAGAAGGCTGAAAAGGAACTGCAGTAGCTAAATCACAGTGTTTGGTGGTTGTATGAGTACTACATCATTTTCATTGTGGGGTGAACTATTCCTTAAAATGTATCATAACCAGCCTTTCCACACAGCATACACGGACGTACAGTACAGTGGCCACACTGTAAGTAAGGTTTTGCCAAATTATAAGTATGAAATTTCACTGATTCATGTGGGTGATGCCAAACTTTTTGGGAGAGGATGGAGCGAAGCATGGTTTGTACAGAAGATGAGCAAGAGGGTGAGCGGAACAAAAGGAGAGGGTAGGCAGAGGCTGAGTAGAGCTGCACAATGCCGTGAGCGATTAGCAGAATTTAAAGTCGCTCAACTCTGCTCACATACTCCGATGACCATTAGAGGAGGAACCAGTGTCAGGCCCAAAGGCATCAGTGCCTGCACTGGCTGTCCTCTCTTGTGATGTGCCTACATCTGGCCTTTGTATGGCAAAACCTTGTGGGTCACATATTGGCCAGGCCTTCACAGTTAAGTGCAATGGCATAAGCAAAATACCCCTAATAACCGTTCACTGTGATAGAAGGACCAACATCCTCATCGATATTGATGGATAGCCTTAAGCGAGCAAGTCAGCACCCTTCCAATGACTTTGTCCCTTAATAGTTAAGTTGGTAGAGCCGAAACCGACTTGAGGGTGTCTTTTCAAAGGGCAGCAGTGCATTGAAGTGGAGGTTGTCTTTCAAATTGGTACAACCCAGACAGAGTAGAGAAGGCTGTTGGATGAGGGAATCTACTTGTAACCCGGTAGAATCGAGCAGTGTCTCACTCAGGAGTTTATTGACCATGTGCAATGGATAGGCATCGAACTTGGATAGTCCATGCAAAACCATATAGTGCCATCGTGCTTCAGCATAAACACGATGGGACTACAGCAGTCAGTGTGGGACTACTCCTGGGGAAGACCGGAAGTATATGAGATTCATGTGATGGTGTATGAAGTTAGCGTTACCTGACAAGGACGAAATCCCCAGCTTGTTTGAAAGCATAGACAGGAGTGCTATTTACCATCATGAAGGCTACATACCATATATAAAGAAGGCATTTGATATTGCCAGCCTGAGAAAATGGCAGCGAGCAAATATTTATATGTATGAAAAGCAACGACATTACATAAAGAAAGCTTTCTATCAGTTTGACTTCCTCCAGTGAGTTCTGGTCACATTCCAATTCGTCTCCTGCAAAAAAAAAAAAATGTCACCATTTCCCTTTACTCACTCCTGACTGAGTGCCCAGTCGTTACTCATATTCATAGAGAATGGTTTTGGTGAGACAGCAGTAATTTCAGCAAGCAAATTGTTTACTGAGCTGAAGGGCACACAGTTTGGGTGTAATCAGTTGCAAATTGGCAGCAAACACTCACAAAGGAGTGTTCAGCACTTTCAGTATGCTAGATGGAATCCATTAAGTGGGTCATTTGAAGCTGACAACTGGTATCAGAAATGTATTTAAAAATCCTGCAGTTCGGATAGCACCTTAATGAAATAAGACATTCAATTAAGATGAGATTTGGTTGAATTTGAATTTTTATCTCAACCAGAACAATGACTCTTTGGAGGAACACAGGACAACAGTGAGCCAAGAGGTTGCTGCAGTATTGGAAGTGTGATGGGAGGGTAGGACCTCCACAATAAAACAGCTCTTTTCTGCAGATTCCTCTCAGCTATACCTTACACAGCATTATGTTGTCAAACCAAGAGCAAATCTCCAAGCGGAACTCAACCTCTTTTCTTTATAATGTCAACCCCTGAACACCTTTCGCGTGTGGGGTTGACCGTTTTTTCATCCATCGCTTCCAGGGCTGCTCCATTCCGGGAGTGGATCCGCAATATTACACCAGGGTCAGTGTCTGTGTTATTACTGCAACGTTGTTTTCTAATCGGAACCGCAGGTAGGGCACGACAGTGTGAAATATCCATTAGTCACCGAGGCTGCGCTCAGCCTGCCCCCTCTCCAACGGCTGACCTGACGCAGCTGGAGAACGGCCACGCATCTACAGCCAGCGGCCACGCTGAAGGCGCTGTGGATGCACATCACGACTGTTGAGAGATTCAAGAGGGAACTTGCACTAATGGCAATAGGTGATGGACTGTATCTCCTGCCATTGCTCTGGACCATTTTGGATGAACAGGGAATACCACAGGAACACACTTCCTCTCTTTGTGTTTCTCCAGCTCCCAATAGCACTCTCTTGCTATGTCATTCTCTTTCTTTGTCTCCTTCCCTCCCCCACAGCATTCGTTCCGACCCAACTTCCTGGCCACAGCGCACCAGCTGAAAGAGGAGGGCTTCAAGGTGAGGATTGAAATCTTGCCTGTTTGTAACACCACAGCCTTGGTTCCTCATTCACAAGCAACACAAAAGTCATACTTGATTGGATATAAAGTAATTGAATGACATGTGGTTGATGAAGCTTCCTTTCCATTCTGGTCATCATTCTACTGCCCTTACATTAATACTTAAGACTTATCCTTGATTTCCCTAAGTGTTGGTATGACATACTGTATATGGTGATGATGCTTAAGGGAAAATCCTCCAACATGTGCCTTCTGTTCTGCAGCTCTATGCTACCGAGGCCACCTCAGCCTGGCTGTGCGCCAATGACGTGCCCGCCACTCCAGTAGCGTGGCCCACCCAGAAGGGAGAAGACACCAGTTTGTCCAGTATTAACAGGTGGGGAAGTTTTCATTTTCAAGATTAAATTGGAAATTTTTATATCATGGAACTCAAAAACAGTCCTACACGTGAAAATTGTGGAAAAGGCTGGGCTTTTCCAAAAAAATCAAGGCACTATTGTAAGGGGATGAGAAAGGTCTTATGTCAAAACAAAGTCAAGCATGGGGAAAACAAAAAAGCCACAGGGACATTTCAGCCGTTTTGGCCTTAATTAGGCTCTAGCCAATGATAAAGGAAAAATAGAGTGAATATGCTCTATCATTAGTAAATCAAGGACCGCTGCGATGTACATTTTAGCTGATAGAACATAAAGTGAAACTGATTGGATTTACCCCAGTCCTGCTCCAAACTTAACACTGACTTTATTCCACGAGTCACTTTTGCTTTAGTCAGGAGCTTGTTCAATTATCAGAGGTACAACCTTCTTCAAAAGTTGTAGCCACACAGAATAATGGCAGCAGGCCTGCTGGAAGCGACTGCAGTTTTCAGGTGATGATTCCACAAACAAGTCATGATCATGCTAAAATGAAGCCATCTGGACCATATGCTTGGGAATGATTTGGTGAAGAGGAGGATGCAAAGGGAATTAAATAAGCCCACTCTAAGACAATACACACAGAGCACTGGCAGCAGGAGGCAGGAGGCACGAGGATTGGACGATTGTTTACAGAGGATTTAGCAGCACCTTTGTCGTCACTGTTGTCTGCCCTCTATGTTTGTATTAGCATTCAGCCCCGATGCCACTGTCTGTTAGAGGCCTTCAAATGGAAAGGGCAACGCAGACAATTTCTTTTTTTGTGTGTGTGATGCCATAATGAGGATACAACAGGAAACTTAGCATCAATTATTAGCAGCGATACAACTAATCAATATTAAAATCTGGTTTCCACTCCAGTCAAAGCTAATTTTCTGCCTTGATTATCCATGTGCCCTTTGCAACTCCAAGTCTGTGATCAAGTTGTTGATCATAGGAACTGCCCGATCAATCCCTATGCTAACGCCAGCCATTGCCTGAATTAACCCAACTTTCACTATCATAGTATTTGGATTAGTCTTAATATGGCTTAAATTCATATTGCTTTGATCCCATGATTCTATGACACTATGTGTGTGTGTGTGTGTGTGTGTGTGTGTGTTCGTGCAGACTGATTAACGAGGGCCACATCGACCTGGTGGTTAACCTGCCCAACAACAACACGCGCCACCTAAAGGATAACTTCCTCATCCGCAGAATGGCTGTGGACCACGGCGTCCCCCTCATCACAAACTATCAGGTCAGGAACTGTCACACTACCAACGACTGCATTATTAGACCTGGTAGTAGTATTAGTATTAGAACTGCTAGTAGTCAAGAGTATTGCATGAGGTTTGATTCAATTCACATGCAAGTCCATTTTACATGTTAGGCATTTAGTAGAAGCTCCTATCCAGAGCAAGGTACAATCAGTGCAGCAGTGCAACAAGCTTCACTTCCTATTTGACCAAAAAATCACAAGCAAACACGATTAGCGAGTGCCAAGGTAATCTATATAGAATAGAGTCCTGTGACCATAGAAAGATCTTTTGTAAGAGCAGGTGCTCTTTCAAAGAAGCTAGGAATAAGAGCTGAGGAGATGGAGATGGAATTTGTAAAGAGAAATAAGGGCTTTTGTTTCCACTTTTCGCGGCTGCTTAAAAGGCTGTTTGTCAGGCAAGAGAAATTAAGCATTCCCCTACTAGTTCAGACATTTATAACTATATTCATTCTTCAATGGTGATAATGTCCAACCGTTCAAGTCATGCTTGTCCAATGAACAATAGTGAAGTGTACCAAATGACGAGGCTAGAAATGGATAGAACGTAGAAATATCCGATTAGATAAGTCAAAATTCAAGAAGCGTTATTGAAAAACTATGAGAAACTAGGTTTCATATTTGTTGTGCGCATGGGAATGGTTTGCGTGTGTGACCCAGGTGGTGAAGCTGTTCGCGGAGGCCATCTGCTACGCCGGGGAGCTCGACACCACCAGCCTCTTCCACTACCGCCAGAAAGAAAGCCAACAGAGAGTGGCCGACCAGCAGACTGCGAGGACGCTCGGCTTGCAAGATGCTTCTTGTTAAAAAAAAAAAAAAAAAAAAGAGTAGGACTTAGAGTTTTCGAGAGGCTGAATCATCCAAAATGACTTCTCCGTGGTTCCTTGTAAGTTCTGATGGAGAAGCTGTGTGAGGCTAGGAACTTCAGATTGGTTTTCTTCCTCCAGTGTGATTTCACCAGTAGGTGAAGCAGCAGTATCAGATGCAAGCATATAGGGACACGTGGTTCCTAAATAATTTCGTAACAACTCACCACCTCTCTTGTTCCTGTCCTGTGATGTCAGGGTGATGTCGAGCTATTTCAGTGACAGGAGTTGCAGCCTGAGTTTAGTTTCCGGGGGCCAAAACACTCTGATTGATACCAGGCTTCAAGGGATTATTCTACTTTCTTTCAACACAGGTTAAGGAGGCTGGAAGTCGACGCATCAGGGGAAACGGTACTTGCGCTGCTTTCTCATGAAAGTAGATCCCTAAGGGTGGCGTGTCTTTGTTTTCTTGTTTGAACTCCACTGGTGCATTACATTGTTACAGTGCCAACGCTGTTGTATTTTCTTATTTTATTGATGACCAGTGCCCCTGTTTTTTTCAGACAACTTTGAAAATTTCTGCGCCTCGGTTTTATTGGTCTCTGTAGCGAGGAAACCTCCCCGCTGCTCGGCTCTCTCTGAGCTCGTTTTAACACTAATGGTCTGGTCAAAGGCCAGTCTTTTACTCACTCTGCCTCATTCGTGCATTTTGGTTTCGGACTAAAGAAGGTGTTGTGGACCCAACTGAAATCACAGTATGTACTGTAAGCGTGTCTCATAAGCAACTGTACGTACATTAGCTATAATGTAGCTACTCCTTAGTCATTTTTCATGATGCAAGGAACTGCTGTTTTCCAAAGAGCTCCAGCCTTAAAACCTAATCCAAGGTTGAAACTGATCTGTTCATATTTTTAGATTTCTATGTGTATATATGTTAAAAACTGAGTCTGCATTTGAACCTGCTCTGCATTTAAACATTGTACTCTTCCTGCATACAAACCAGATATAAAAGTATTCAGAACTCTCTTGCATTTTTGTTCTTTTTTTTTTTTGTCCCACAGTATGTTTATTAGCTCTGAATCCACTTTAATATGAAGTCTTCTCTCAGGGGACGCTTGCCGTGTGTGTGTGTGTGTGTGTGTGTGTGTGTGTGTGTGTGTGTGTGGTGAGTGTCTTAAGCTGTGTTTGTGTTGGAAATGTGTTAAAAAGCAGGTGTTTTTCCTCCCACTCCCAACAGCCTCTGCTTGAATCAGCCTATTCAGGCACAGTACAACTGCACTGAAACGTGAGATGGTGTATTGTTATACAGCAATATAAAGAACAGTTGGGTACAAGAGGATAGCACAACGCTACCAAGTACAGACTCTGAAATAGAGCACTCTTGCATTATTTTTGCAGCAGTTTAAAAACTGATTCATTTGCAACAGTCGTGGAACAATTGCTATCAATATATTATTGCCAGCAATATGCATTTAAAACCCTCAGTGAAAGCACAACCCTCTGAAACTGCAGAATCTGACTTCAATGTACAGTATGGATCTTAATCTTAACTTACTGACCTGCCCACTGTTTCTGTTAGTGGGGCTTGTATGTCTACATCCACAAAAGCGCACAATTATTCTCTATTCAGAACAAGAAGACTTAATCAAAGACCACCTTACTTTCTAGGGCAGAGTTTCAAAGTTATTGGTCATTTTTGCCAAGGATGGATCGAAGAGTGTGTGTATGTGTGTGTGTGTGTGTGAGTGAGAGAGAGAGAGAGAGAGATCTGAGTAATATCTTCGTTCTGCCTTGCTTTGTCAGTCAGATATAAGGCGTTCTTTTTCACTTTGAAAACCCAAGGAACTTTTTGGGGTTTTTTTTCACCTGGCTCCGAGACATGAAACAAATCAAAATCTATACACGTCTAGCACAGTTCCTCTGGGATACAAACGTGTCATCTTTTGGAGATATTTCGCTATCATGATCTGTTTCCTTTTTTTTTTTTTTTGGAGGGGGAGACGGGGCGTTTCAGAATGAGGAAGTAAAGACTTGCCAGCTGATAGACTGGTTTCCCGGACTGGGAGACCAGAGTCTCCAGTGGATGTGTTTGTTTTTTACTCTCTCTCTCTCTCTCTCTCTCTCTCTCTCTCTCTGTCCTTTCCCATTCATGAAACACTTTGTGGAAGTTATCACTGCACTGACTCAGACACACAGGGAAGAGGAGGGGCAGAGGGGGTGTTTTGCATCTTTCTTTCTCCCTCCATGTCATCCTGCAACTGCCCCCCCCCCCCCCCCCTTGTGAGTTTATGGTGCACTCACATAATGTACTATGATAATGTGATAATATGATAATGTGAGAATATCTGACTTTCATGTGCTCATGAAAGTGATGCACGTAATACATATACAGTATGTTTAGTTACCTTACAAATGATGAGTGCATTTAACGTGACCTAAAAAGTTAGTTGTAGACTATGTATTATAGGCTATAATATAGTATATAGGTAACTATATATGTGGGGGTGTGCGTGTTTGCATCCCCGGTTCCTGTTCATCTGAGCTAATTCTGCCTCAGCAGCCCACTGTTCGATTTACCAAGGACCACCGGAGTCACGATTCACTGCAGGCACAGTAACCAAGCAACAGGGCCGGTTGTGGTGCTCGTAGCTGACGAGACCCCCACATTGTGTTCGGCGGTATGTCTGCAAATCCCACTTTGATTAAAGTGTAGGATCGTTAAGTTTAACCTCACCCTGTTATCTTGGAAAAATTGCTTTTCACATTAATGTGTTTTGGGTCTGCTGGCCCGAAGGCACCGAGGTCTCAGTTCCTATATGAAAGCATGCCTTCCCTTGGGCAGGTAAAAACAAATGCCTTAACTGCAACCTGATTACCAATGAAACGGCTCCATTTCAATGCAAGAACAGAATTTGTATGTGTGTGATGACAAACCCCAAAAATACATGCCTGTGGTCATGGGATGTAAGCATAGGTTAAGATGCCTTTGAGGCACAGAGCGGTTTCCTCCTTGAGGACTCGACTTATTGCTGGTTTCACATGGTATGAAGATGGAATTATCAGCTAGATGAAGAGAGACATCTTTTTTTCCGAAATGTAAATTTGCGCATAGCCCAGGGCGGAGAGGAGACAGCTGGAGCATCAAAGTGACGATGCCACTGGGCATGAATCCTCACATGAACACAGTATGGGTAAACTAGCTGTAATCATCCCTCCTAAGATGCCCAGTAGGAGGTCTTGAGGGGCTGTTTTGCTGTGTGCCATAGAATGCCGCACATAAGCAAGTGGGAGCAGTTCATCTTGGTGCTGATCTTTATATCTTGGGCAACTGCAATTTTGTAGGATCTTCATAGAGATGAAAGGACAAGAAATGGTGATGTCTTGACTTCAATAAACTCCAACTCGGTCTTAGTGTTGCGCCAATGTCCTGCAAGCACCAGGGGCAATGTAATAAAGTTCTATGTGTTCCTTTTGAAACAGCAAGGGGAGCTCAAAATGAGATTAGTTGCCCTGGCTTGTGTGTTTAGTGATGCAAAATTCGACTCTTTTATGAGATTCGGTTCTTTATGTCACTCAGTGAAAAGATTTTTTCAATTGAGTCTTTAGTTTGATTCAGTTGGTGAGAGAGGGAAGACTTCAGGGCCCAGTATTTCAAAACTTGTAATCTGGATCAGAATAATCCGGATAATGAAATCCTCCTTTTCTCAGTCATGGATCACGGTGATCCTGCTGACTTTATCTGAGTATTTCAAAACACAGGCAGGGTGGATCACTGTGATCCCTACCTGGCCGGATACGGATTTCCCAATCTCAAGTCTCCGCCTCCGGGATCTGAAACATGGCGGACTACTTCATGAAAGGAGTAGCACAGAGCCGACTTTCACGTCAAAAGTGTAAGTTAACCGTCGTCTATTGTGTAGCGGTTTTAATACCATACGAACGGCAACCAACACATCATGCAAGCCAACTATTTGAATTGTCACCTTATTAAAAGCAGGGCGTGGCGATCTCTAATTGAGACGCGGCCGTGCTAACGGGAGCTAACGCGGCTCCATTGACTTGTGTGTTAAGCAGCTAGCGGGCTATCATTAGCGTCACGTCATTTGCAACACGGCAGATTTACAGTATAAGCAGGCTGCATTGTGTACAGACCTGCTCAGTGCTTAGAGAAACAGCTTGACATTTGAAATAGCATGGTCCTGTTTTAGTTAGTGGTCACATTATTTGACATGTCTTTGTTGGAATAAAACTTTGTTTGGACCCTGCATCCCTTTGTCTTTCTCTGTTTTGGTACATGCAAGTTACAATGTTTGGTGAACTAGAATTTGAGAAATAATTGTAATTTTATTTACAGCAGTTTTACAGTGTGGTCAAAATTTTTACTATGCTTTAAATTTTTTGATATTACTTAAATTACTTGTTAGAAGTACAACACTAACACTTAAGTGTAACGAACATCTTGAGTAACAATATCTAGGAGAAGTATGAGCTGAGAGTTTGTCAGTCCAAGTCAAATCCACCTCTGAGGTGGGATTCAAATGATCCTGAAATTTTGGTATCAAGTTGATCCAGATATCTGACTTAACTTTTGAAATACCCAAATCAGCCTTTTATCTGGATTCAAGGGAGGATTGGATTACCAGAGCTGAAACCCTGATCTTCAGGATCAGGATTCTCCTGATCTGTGTTGAAATACCCAGTTTTCAGATCAGATCTAGATTTAATCCAATCCGACCAGGATAATCCTGTCAGATCACGTTTGAAATACTGGGCCCTGGTGAACGATGAATGAGAGTCAAAAGTGGATTGGCTCCACATGATTCTCGTTGTATACACTTAGGAGAGTTGAGAATAATGTAATGTCTACCCAGTACTGCTATAGGACAGCCTACACTCATGAAAGTGGATGCAATCTTTCAATCAATGAGAACCACGTAGACTCAATCAACGAGAACCGTGGGTGTAGATTAGACGAACCAAGTGCATTTATTTCTTGTTCATCGCATATATATAACATTGCAAAAGTAGGAAATGCTACCAATAACTAAACTCAAACAAATTGACTAAGCCAAATAAAAAGTGAGGATGAATAAAAAACAACACAAAAGTGAAATAGGAAATATTAGAGACTTCCAGGTCATCCAAATGTCATGCTGCACATTCTGCAAAAGACTTTTAATTTTGTTTTTAATATGCATACGTACCAGCTCTACACTTGTATGTCAAAGCAGTTGAATGGTGAATGGAACAAATAAATGTAAAAGGTGTTTATTAAAGATGCAAACAAAGTATGTGAGTAACACAGCTCACAGCTCCTCTCGTTTGCGAATCGAGAATCGTCCATGGATTTTCCATCGCTGGTGTGTGTGAGAGAGAGAGAGAGTTTGCGTGGCAGAGTAGGCTCAATTTAGTTTAAATTCATATGACATGGTCCTCATTCTGAATCATTTAGATTAGATATGAGCGGTTTTTGGGCTTTTTGCATTTTTGAAGAATTCCTGAACTGACTGAAATGAAAGTGAATTGAATCCAGCCCTGGTGGGGGATTCTGGTAGCCGTTTTGTCTCTCTTTGTAACTAGCGGCTACGACAGATGGGAGGGGAGACCCAGCTGTAGCTCCTCGCAAAGCTGATTACATTCAACAGCGAAGGTTGATGCATTGAACATGAGGGCTTGTAAACGAGCGATGGGGAAACTAACGCCAATCACAGAGGTAACGCAGCAGACAAACTTAAAATTTATCCCCGCTAATAAATAAGACAAAGAAAACACAAGACTGCTCAAATCAAACGGAATAATCGCTGCCTCTTTTTGAAGGGAGAGTGTGTCCAGGAATGCTAAATAATGCACTGTTTCACCACGCTCCTCTGGCATGAAGAGGGACCCGCTGTTTCTCATCCAAGGAAAAAATAAACCTGGCTAATTGACATGCATTTGTCATGCTGGGCCAAATGAATTATCTATGGAGGCGGGGGCGAGGGGAGGGGGGGGGGGGCGGGGCAGGGAGGTAGAAGATGTTGCTTCCCTCTTGGGCTGAGTCACATAGGCCCTTTTTTTTTTTTTTTTTGCTTTATGCAGATCTGATTGGCAGCTATAGATGAGGGGGCAGCGTCATTGGCTGACTGCCCCCTACAACCACCCACCCCCCCCCCCCCCCCCGCCCCGCCGCAGTGCGCAGCCCACCCGGGGATAAGTGACTACCCTTAGGGAATTAGGAGGAGATGGTGTTTCAACCTTGTGTGTGTGTGTGTGTGAGGGAGGGAAGTGAGTGACACAGTGTGTGCTACATATGTGTGTGTGACAGATAGGGAGAGAGAGAACGGGCGTAGGGGTGTGTGTGCAGGAGTGGTACAGAGGGATATTAACGTGTGACTATGCATTAAAATCCAATTAGGCTGCAGTATATATATATATGTATGTATGTACACACTGTAGTATGTGTGTATCACACTGGCTACACAACAGAGACACCTTGGCCTCGTGGAGTGCAGGTTAGCAATCTCCTGCCAGCACACACACACAGAAATTAACACACTTTCAAGCGTTAATGAACACAACAGGATCGTTGAATACGTGATTTTAATGCTCCACACAGCTTCAGTCCTTACTCCCCGCCAAAGCCTGCTTTGGCATGTGGTAAATACCATTCTGCGGCAGCAAGACGCCACCCCATTAGCCGTAATGTTGTCCCGTTCCAATTGTGACCGCAGTTTAATTGTTTCCCAGGCCGTCAGGGGGTTCCAGTTGCCATCTATACAAAGAGGAGATTGCCATAATGTGTTTCCATGCTGCTACAACACAATCACCTATTGTTTGACAGCTTCCATTCACCACATGGGTCTTGCAGTCACTTATAGTGAGTTATGTTGTTGCTGTAATAACAGGTAACTTAGACTTCATGCATATGTAAACCTGGTGTGGAAGACAAAGCTCAAAAGCGTCTTGGCCCTGCGATCATCACTGCACCAATGCCTTGCAATTGAACAATGTTGACTTTAGCATTAAGGTGCTTATCTGTCCAATTAGTCATCTGTCCAATTAGCCTACTGCTGCTGAGGTGGATGGTGAGGTTGTAATATATGAGGTGAGACTACAAGACTAGGTCGTGGACTACACAGAGAAAAATAAAGGTGCGAACTGAAACCGAAAATGGTTCTTCGGAGTGATGCCATAGAAGAACCATTTCTGGTTCCACAAAGACCAAGGTTCTTTAAAGAACCATTTTTTGCACTCCTTTGCTTAGACACCTGCATTGTGTTTTTGTTTATCTGCCTTGTATAGCCTCATTTGCAATTGCACAATATACTGTATACTAAACCTAAACCTAACCCTAACTATAAATAACCCTTTAACCTAGGTCAATAACCCCAATGAAAATGGTTCTTTGGGATATTAAAAGGTTCTTGAAAGGTTCTTTGTGGAACCAGAAACGGTTCTTCTATTGCATGACTCCCATTTTCGGTTCCAGTTCGCACCCTTATTTTTCTGTGTGTAGGTGTAAGGCTTGGTTCATGCTTTCTGTGTGGCTAGACAGACGGGAACTCCAGTGGAATTGGCCAGTAGCTCCGGTTCCTCTTTCTTCAGCCAATCCTGGATGGAGTTGTCATGTTCAAACGTCAGGTGGTGAATGCAATTCTACATCCTCATCCTAAACAGCACCTTGCGGTTAGCTACACCAGGTCCTGTGTGTTGGTAACGCAGCCATCTTGGAATTAATGATCACACTAAATCATTATGTCTAAAGTGATTTGGTTTAAGTGCACAGGAAATGTTCCATCTAAATTCATTCAGTAGTTAAACGTCAGGCACGAGCAGTGGAGAAAAAGGATGGATGGATGGATGATGGGGATGATTAGCGCTGGATGGGCGCGCGAGGACAGGGAGAGATGTATCCGCTGCAGCCAGTAGCGCTTTGTGCCAAAGTGCCTCGCAGTCAACTGACAGTAGTTCAAAGGACTGAGGAGTTCACAATCTGCTCACTATGAGTCTCTCTTGACTCCTCTGTGATTATGGGGAGGTTGGCTGGTCTAAATGGTCGGACAGCTGTGTGTCTCTGACAAAAAAAAATGAACAAAACCCAGCTGAGCCTCTCTCAGTCTCTCTCTCACACACACACACTCTAATTACTTCTGAATCACATCAAATGCCCATCTACTTTAGCTTGCTTGACGAGCCCACTTAAATTATACCTTTTAAATTACAGTCTTTCTTGTTAAGGTACCATTAGGAATACTTTGCGAGACAAACTAGAGTGATGGCAAATTTCCTTTTTTTGTGGCGTTTTCCCCTCAGGTTTCGCGGGAGGACTTGGAGATTGAGGGCTCCGAAGAGTGTGTTTTGCAATCAGCATAACAAAACCTGCACTAAGCTCCATCACACCCCTTGTTTAGCTTGAAGGGGGCGCAATTAAACGCGGCAGAGGATCGGCGTTAGTATTCCGCCAATGTAGGAGAGATTTCCCTGTACGGTCCGTGAAGGTTTTAGCTCGAGCTTTGTCTAGAATGCCAAAGTTAAGGTGTGCTGTGCTGCTAGCAGGGAGAGAGAGAGAGACACACACACACACATTGCACACAATTGTGCTGCTGGGGAAAACCTGTCTAGCCTGCTAAAACTGCAGTAAGCCACAGCAAAGCTCTAAAAGACGCACCGGGGAGAGCTCTACTCGCGGTATCTTTGGATTATGAGGGGTATTGAAGCCCCTAACCCCTCTGCGCTCCGGCATGAGTTTACACAGATATTCAACTATTAAAGTAGGTCTACAAAGCTGGAAAAGACTTGGGCCTATAACAAACCAGCGTACGTACCAAGTTACAATACACTGTGCGGGATTTGGCGAGACCATTTTGCACACCGCCAGGTCGGGTATCTGTTCCACGATCCGCTTCTTGTCAGAAAACCCATTGTGGTCGTTCTAAAGATCAAACGTGTTCTAGGGGGAGCAAAAGGGGAAGAACACATGGGTGGTAAGTTCTGCCATGATACTTGATACTAAAAAAAATATGATCATAGCGAAGCCGAAACGGTTAAGCCACATTTCCTCAGGAACCACGGGGCTTTATTAGTCTCTGAGCAACTCATCTCTGGCCAGTTCGCCTTCAGTGACACAGACGCGCGGGGGCCCGGCGAGAAAAAGCCTAAAAAAAAAAAAAACAGAATCAAAAAGCCTTTCATGAAAACGACAGATTTTGTTAGATTATTAGGCTCATCAAAAGCTCTGCCTCGGAGCTGCAGATCTCTGTGTTTTATCCCCGCTCCCCCTCTCTTTTCGGGCCCTGGGGTGCGGAGCGCAGATCTGAGTGCTGAGAGGTTGCCTTGGAAGTCCGGGACTTAAAGACAAGCTACAAGAGTAGAGTCGGCATGCTCGCAGCTAATTAGAGACATGTAAGAACAATGGCCCGGCACTGCTCGAGTCACCACACGGCTCCCACTGAGACAGGCCGAGCAGACATATGGGAGGGGGAAACTTCTAACTTATTAGCCAGCTGCAGAAGTCAGACTCGCGCAACATAATTAACAGTAGCAACAACCCTGTAAAAGATCAGAAGATGTACAGCAGATGGCGCATTGGAGGCTATTCCAGAGTTAGCCTGCGTTGTGACCAGTGTTGGGCAAGTTACTGAAAATTAGTAATTAGTTACAGTTACTAGTTACTTCTCTCAAAAAGTAATTAAATTACTTTACCAATTACTGCATAATAAAAGTAATTAGTTACTAGGGAAAGTAACTTTTGCGTTACTTTTAAATGTCTGCTTCAATTCTCTTATTACACATAGCTATATTATTTTAGTGTTGCTGTGGCACAGTGTGAGACAAGAATTTTATCTATAATGGTACCCATTATCACTATGATGAAAAGTAAGTAGTGGAACAATAAAACACAATAGATTTGTTTTGATAGGCGTATTTATTGTAGCCTCGACAGGCCTTCAAATCAAGCATTAGTACACTGTGTGGGCTAAGTTACCGGACTGGTAGCAGTGTTGCCAACTCTTTTCCATGGAAAGTAGCTATTGGCTGCTCAGAAAGTCACTAGAAGTCGCCAGATGATGTCATACGATAATTTGCATATCAATATATAATGCTGCACTTGTTATGCACGCCGCGGAGTAGCCGTTTAAATATAAGTGCTGACTCCGCCCACTCGGGGCAGTTTCGGCGTACGCCGGTAACAATTACAAGTGGACCCTATCCTACAGCCCCTGCTGTGGGAAGCTGTGATCATCAGACTCTCTGGATTAGACGAGCAAGTAGAGAAAACCGGCATCAGCCGTACCAATTTACTGCCAAATGCTTTGGGATTCAACCCATTAACTTTGCTTCCCATGGTCAGAAAAAGTCACCAGATTTGTCGCTAGTCGCTTTTGAGAAATAAAGTCTCGAGGGAGGTTGGTAGTCTTTTGATTCACTTGCACCACCGTAAAGTCGGATGATCATAAACCGGATAATCCCGTAACGAGTAACGAGCCCATTTAAATTTCAGTGATTGTAATTGCGTTATTAATTTGAAAAAGTAATTAGTTACATTACTAGTTACTGCCAAAAGTAGTGTAATTACTTTGTAAGGCGTTATTCCCAACACTGGTTGTGACTTTAAAGCGATCGATTTAATCGGTTTGCTGCCCAACACAAGCGTCCAACACAGCGAGGATACCCCCAGTATTGCGTTCAGAGGGCCACAGGAGGGATCTGTAGTATCGGTGGGAGCTATACAGATGCTCAAACTGAACTGGGCGAACACTCTGTAAGAGGGAAGAGAGAGATGAGCTCATTTAAAGACGAGAGCGGGTCTCTCCAGTGTGTTCAGAACAACGCAAAGCGGCATTAAACATTTAACGCCGGCTCGGTTACGTAACGGGTTTCTTTAAGCTCATTAGATATGAATCTAGGCCAAGTAAATATTTCACCATGGGCTACTGTTATGTCTGATCCCTCGCCTCGCCTCTCCTCTGCCTTTGAGCGCTGAAGCCGTCCCTCTACCTCTGCTGGTAAAGCTTACGCCGCTCTGAAGTTCGCAGGTCCAAACCCTGGATGGGTTGCCATTTTCAAGCCGTGCCACGTTCCTGCCTCTTCTATTTATAGGTGTTTTACATCAGCGCTCGTCGATTTGCTTCCCTCTTAGCTCCCGTCATCGTCTGTGCATGACAGCAACACGGGTGCCATCTTCTCTTTGCTGTTCAGAATGTCCTCCGCTTAATTATAAAAGCTGAAGGGCTAAACAGCGAGAGAGAGGTCGTCTGTTCTCTGATGCAACCCCAGGCAGCTTGTCTCAGCCATTTTCAATTTAACATTCCCTGGCGATGAGGAACAATAGCATTTATTACGTCTGGCAGAGGGGAGTGTGTGTGTGTGTGTGTGTGAGAGGAGGGGGAGGCGGCGGGGGTTGCCAGGTATGACAGGTTAGTGGTACAGTGGCAGTGGCGCCCACAGGAGTAATGGCTGCTTGGATATGGGAATGAAAACCATAATGAGATGAGAGCGCTCATCGATTACCCTCGTTAAAATACAGATGATCCCTACCATTCATACTCAGTGCAGGCGGCAGCGGCACTCCCTGCCTATTTTCTCTGCTTCTGTTATCCAGGCTACGCATATATTATGTCTGCACACACACAAATGTAAGCACACACATAACACTTTGAGAGAATAGATGGCCTTCCGGTGATTCATTGCAATGCGCCCTCTGGCAGCCATATTGGAGGTCTTCAGCTCAGAGCGGCAAAGGCTGAAAACAACTGATTGCATTTCTAATTCAGTTGCCTCAACATTAGTATGAAACAATGGTTAATTTCTGTGCTAATTAATTATTTCACCATTGAAACACCTGATCCATTTTGCGTTTAAATCATGGGTGGTTGAGTTGTCCCCCTCAATATATCATTGCAAACATAACTATATAATTTTAAATAATATAATAATATGCATCGAAAGCACTTGTGCCAATTATAGACGCAAAACAATGCATTTTTAAGTTTCGAAAGATTGCGCGCCCCCCCCCCCGCCCCATATGCCTCACCGTGGTTTGGTCCACTGCCTACCATCCCCGAACCCCCCCACACACACACATTAGCCCTCGGTACGAGTGTCTGTGGAACAATCTCTGGAAGTGTGTCAGTGGTGGCTGACCTCCAGTAAGTAGCTACTTTGCAAAGATTAACTTAAAACAAAGGATGTGTCAGACATTTTTCTTTACTTCTACCACTCAATAGAATAAAACACATTTACAATTGTAACCAGACTACATTTTGTTCGCTCCATTAGGCTACCTCACGGCTGAATCTTGTGCATCAGCGTATTGGTACGGGGCAGCCGCGTCTCCTAATGCATGTCTGTCTATGGAGGCAGGAGGTCTATCCACAATTAACTCGCTGAATTTTCTACCGATTTTCAAGCGGTTTGGTTTGTTACAAATGCCAGACGTGTATTTATGATACAGGATACTTGGTTAAATTAAAATGCGGGTAGATTAACTTACCCTACATTAGGTTCAAAGTATATTCTTTTTTTCTTACTGCATGTAAAATGGATGCCACTATGTAATTTTGTTTGTAATTTTGGAAATAAATGAAGACTTAATTCATAAAAAAGACATAATTTTCATTTTCATTTTTAATTTTTTTTAATTTTTATTTATTTATTTTTATTATTATTTTTCTCCTATGCTATATGCCTAGGTATTACGTAGGCATGCATAGGGAGTTATCTGAAGCCAGCCAGGGGAGGGGAAGGGAGTAAGCTAGGGAGGGGATAAAATGTTAGGTTTCTTTCTTTTTTTATTCTCTCTTGAATTACACTGTCCGCAACAATGTGTTATGGAGATGAATGGACACATATGAATGTGATGCATGCGGGTATGTGTATATGATTTATTATCGTTACACCGTAAAAAAACAAAATAAAAATTTGATCAAAAAAAAAAAACTGAGTGGACTCTTCTCAAGCTACAACTCAGTGTTTTGGGGTAGACTGGGGCTAAAGACAAGACAGTTTATTGTGTCACAGTAACCTGAATGTGGCAACAAATCTATCTTATCAAACTATTCACTTTTACTTATATGTTACTAAATGGATATACACTCACTCCACAACCATTTTTTTCAGGTATCTCTCTTTTTCTAGCCTGGTTGTTATACAGTATATAGTACATTATTTGTGCACAGCCAATTCTCCAGTGGACCTCCATGATGGCGTGGTTGCTGGGAGATTTGTGATGCAACTACAAAGCCTCCACATGGGGAAATGAGCAGCAGTAGAAGATGGTGGGTTCTCCACATCCCTGCTCTGTCTTCCAGATGCAGTTTAAAATGTAGCACAGTACAAGTACAATACTTAAAAGAAACCTAAAAACACTGTGATGTACCTTGCATTTCTGGGCCCATTTTGTTGTTTGGTGGTGTATATTTTTTAGGTTTTGGTTTCAGTCCCTCAGAATCAAAGAGCGAGGGCTTCCTTCTTGACTCACCATTTAATCCCGACACTGTTTTATCTCTATGTTCAATAGCCATACAGGGAGAAATCCATCGTAGAAGAGGCAAAGAGACCAATTTCTCCACCCAGTAACCTCAATTGGGGCTGAACAATTAATCGAAATTTTATCGAAATCGCAGTATGACCTACTGCAATTTTCAATTGAGGAGGCGCAATATTTGTTAAAGGCGAAATGTGTCAAAATACCATTTTAAATTAAATATTGTGGTGCTGCAGAGATGTCCTGGCCTACACATCATATTCTACATACTTAAGAAAACATCTTTGTTTGGTACAGATCCCCGCAAAAATCACACCATAATCATTTTAATACGTTTTTCAATGAAAATGAGAATAATGATATAAAAATGATCATCCCCTCTAATATCACAAATCATATCGCAATTGCAATATCAGTCAAAATAATCACAATTAGATATTTTTTCAAAATCGTTCAGCCCTAGCCTCAATCCATGTGATCTGTTGCTTCACATCACCATTTCTTTATGTCTGGAGAAATATTGCATATCTCAATATTTAATTAATTTAGGATCACTGTTATCTAAATTCTTTCTTCTCCCTCTAGGATTAACAAAGAGATGTATATGAGAATATACATCTGCATTAAGTGTAAGAAGTAAGGCAAAAGAAAAGCATTATGTCTCATTTGTAGATGGCTACAAATTGCTGAAAGATTTCTGAGATGTTTCTCCTTAATGACCCTTTAGAGACTTAGAATAGAATGAGAGCATAGTAAGACGTGAGGAAAAAAATGAAAGAGCTAAGTGAGAAGCATGACATACCAGAGTGAGACAATCCAAGGCTGGGCAGAATTTCTATGAGAAAATGGTCAAAAATGTCTAGGAGAAGTAAATGAGAGGAAGAGGAGATCTTATTTAGGATATTGCTTTCCTCTGGAAATAGACCAGAATGCAATGCAGCCACAAGACATGTTTTGTCTTGTGGGAAAACTCACTCTGTTCCTCTTACTATTGGAATTGCTCGCTCCACCTACGCATAAAACCCACAGCTGAATGCAACTAGTTCAGGCATGTCCTCTGAGGGTTGTCGAAAGGCATTCTGGGAAATGTAGGAAATTGATAACTGAAGTAGAAGTAAATGAGGCAGGCTGAAGGAAAGTGGACACAACAAAAAGGTAAATTACAACGTCCGTCACTAAACTTATGGAATGCATTGAGTCACAGATTCATGATATCTAACTGTGTAAGAGTAGGGAATTTTCCTCAGTCAAAACACACTTAGGTAAAAGCAAAAATACTGACTTAAAGAAACACACTAATTGTAATTTGCTGCTTGTGTGAAATGAAAGCCTAGTGTGTAACAAATGATGTTGCAGTGTGTGCATGCTTTTAAGGGAAAGCGAACAACTTGCTGGGAGGAAACACTGGTCTTGATAGTGTAGTTACACACAGGGTATTGATTATCTGCTCTATGCTCAATTAGCCGACACACTCCTTCCCCTTACTGCTGCACCTGCAGCAGCCTGCAGAGCGTTGTAAAGGTTCATCCCTCGGCCAGAAAGTCTGATATGACTCTTTCCTTCAGTCCGGCGAGCGGTTAGAGAGAGTGCCGACTAATAAGAGCCTAATTTGGACCTAATTGGAGCTCTGTCTGTCTCGCTGTGAGGTATAGTGTGGCAGATTTCTTCCTCTGTGGATGTGGAAGAACCAAATGATGACAATTCTGCAGCGGGGAAAGCTCTCTTCACCGACTCTTTTCAGTAATTAAGAGTGGACAAGGGTTGTACTCCCTAGTAGCGTACAATTTATACAATTTACAGTTTCACACCACATGGCATTCTCTCCTAAGCTGCGAGAGAGAGAGAGGGAGACAGAGAGAGAGAGAGAGAGAGTAGCATATTTGTGTCATTTGAAAATGGAGGCCTGGTTTAGATGTGAGCCGAGTTTGTTCAGGAAAACATCCGCCCACTCCCCGAGCACAGAGACGTTCAGAACACAAACAGCGTGTAAGAGCTTTGTGGTTACTTGGTATAATGTCTTAAAAGAAAAGCAGCCTCTCGGAAGCCTCAGTAAGAGCCGAGAAGAGAAGTGGCTCCGGGGACAGGTGAAGCGATACACCTTTGGTTTAGTTCTTAGAGGAGGGAGGTGAATTCAAACCAGTCAGGAGAAGAGAGGCCAACCTGGCTGTCTGCAGGCTTCAGACGTAAACTTCTCTGAACTCCTGGATGGTTTCGATTCACCTTGATCTCTCAACCTCTCTACCGTACAGCGCTTCTTTGCCCGTCCTGTATCCCTGCATCTCTTGAGCTCTTAGATCCCTTCTGGATCCCTCTGCCTCTCTGACACCTCAGAAGTTCATCTAAGAGAAAACAGGTCCTGGATTGTGGAAATGAGCTGAAGAGCGTTTTCCTGGTCTGTGTGAGCGCTTGTGGGACTGAGCTGAGCCGTTTTGTGGGAGGATGCTTCTTGCATTGCTATGTTGTATGCTTTTTAGTCATCTTGTAAAGCACTTTGTAACTGATTTGATAAGTACTATAATTAAAGGTTATTATTAACATTTTATTATAATTATTTCTACTCCTACTTGAGCTCTGCTTGTCATGCTGAGCCCTTTTAACGGTAAATGCAATATACAATATATCTACAAGATTTGGAATTTTTTAAAGGAATTGTATTTAAGTAATAGTCTGCAATCTTTTGTCGTCACAGTACTGGACACACTGTTTGATTGACAGGTGATCTCTGACAAGTGCAGTGCAGAAACACCACAGCAATGAGCGCTGAGCACCAAAGATGGAGACAAAATGAATGGGAAAAAACATATCTTGTGGATTACCACGTTTCAGTGCTGATAATGAATTTTTGATATTTCACATTTCATGGTTTCCATGGTTACCAACTTGGGTAAAATCCAAACACAGGGGAAACAAGCCAGTGTCACTGTCAAATATACATTTCTATGTAGATGTTGTTGCCATTCTGTCCAAAATGAGTATCTACATACATTGTGAAATTTGTAATTGTTTTGGGGTTCTGTAAATTGAATAACTTTGATTTTTTTGTTGAGGCTAAACTGTTACCAGAGGTCAGGCTCAGCTACAGAACTGTACCTCTTGTGCTGGGATGGTCTGTTTGAAGGACAGTCCCTTTAGCTCTTATATACTAGGTCACCCTGCCAAACTACCTGTTTTAATCCCCCAAACCACACTCCACACTCACGTCTTCTATGTTAAAGGTCTTTGCCTGAAGAGAGATAGAGAGCTCCATCTTTCTTCCCTTAAAGCTCTCCTCTGGTGACCCCATCACCCCAATCAAATTCCTAAGCTCTCTGAAAGAGGTGGACATCTCAAAAAGTGATGATTATCACAATGAGACCCACAATCCCAAAATGAGTTTTGCCCTTATAGAGGGGGAACGGGGTCGCAGGAGTCCGGGAGGAGCAAGCACACCTCTGTCCGTTTCAGAAGGAATGTGTTGCTGCCCCCTGGAAGCCAACAATCTGATTGAAGATCTTCAAATTGTCAGTGATGCCACTGGAGAGAGACTTTAAATACAATTTATATTTGTTTGGTGTTAATTGAGCTGGAGGATGTCAGGAAAGATAAAAGGGATTTCTTTATGAGAGACACAACAGGGAGTCTGTGAGATGGAGTCTGCAGAGGGAGAGTTCGGGGTAGTTGGGGGACAGGAGGAGAGATAGATGGGCTTCTGACAGTGGATGATAAGCCTGGCCTATCATCATTACTGTTATAAAGGTCAGTGCAATATTCCCATGTAGGTATGTGTTGGGACAAACACTCTTGAGACAATGCTTGGCTCTGAATTTCCCACATTAACACCACTAATCCCACATTTGATGTCTTTGTATCCAGGGGGGTTGGGGTCTGGGATGAGGGAATTATTCATTCCCATTCTGCAGCTCATTAAAGTGTTAAAACCACAGCCGACTGTGTTCAGGCCCGCGCCGCACACTCCAGGTATCATTTAAGAGGAGAGCTCAGGCAGGGGCTCGTTGTTTATGGTTTTGTATATCCTTCTAAAAGCTAGTCAACCACAGCTAAAGGTGGGCCCATACTCCATATTTATGAAATTGGTTCTGTGTGAAATTGGTTTTTGCCTAATGGATCCCTGCATGGGTGCTCCGCCTGATACCTCTGCCTCGGCTTATCGGCACTGGAGTCACACCGATGACAGAAAGACGGAACAGGAGAAAGGAACAAAGAGAAAAAAAAAAAGAAATGAAGCTAAAAAATGAAACAAAAAAAAAAGAGAAGAGGAAACGAGGACACAGGTGAGAGTTACCCGAAGATAGCTTCAAGGATAAAGGAAACTAAAGAACCATCCGCTCCATCGTTTTTCCTGAATAAAAATGGATGTTTTATAATGTATATGCATCGCATACATTAACATGATTAAATACTGTATATTATAACCTCGATCAGTGTGTCGGACTCATCGGAGGTTAAAAGCAATGATGGAGAATTTCTCCCATTTACATGTAAACTACACCGAGGCCCCATATACTGTAGGCTATTAGCTTCCACCTAACCGTAAATTTGCTTGCTCCAGCATACTTTACACACATTACAACTGCCATGGTAAGAGCAGAACAAGAAATGTAAAGTAAAAGGCTGCTGAATCCTTGCTCCAAGACACCACACACACACACACACACACACGCACACACACTCCACCACCATCACCATTCCCTCTCTGTCTCCAGTCTGAGGGCCAATCAGATGGCTAATGAGGCTGGGGGAGCTGAGTGCAGCGTGACACTGAAAGCCTTCCCGCATAAAGAGAGAAAAGAAAGCGGCTGGTGTCGCCGGATGGACCCGCGTCTCTCCCTACAAAGCCAAGCTTCATTAAGCAATAATTGGAAGGATTTCACTATTGTAAAGAGAGCGACCACTTCAGCAGGGTGAGACTTATATTATGAACAAGGGGTCAGACCGATATGTATCAGTATATGGATATTGACTTCTTATTTAAAATTACATGTTGGCCAGTCAATGTCGTCCACCTCATATGATGCAGTTTGATTTATTGTAGAACTGATCAATACTACACGCCATAGGCACCGATTTATGTTTCTGCCGGTGGATGCTCAAAACAGTTGAATGCCCCACCCCACATCCAAGATAAACCTTCTGCAATAACCTTAGCCTACATGACTTGTTGCTATACGGATTTGGAAAAAGTTGTCAAACACACGCATTTCAGCACCATAGGAAATTAACAGCGACCGACACACACACACACACACACACACATTGGTGATCAAAAGTTACACACCATGAAACACACGAAAAATAATAATCAATGCCACCAAAATTATTTAGTAAAAAGGCTCACATGAACATAAATCATAGGCACAAGACACCGCTGCTATAGTACACCCATAAAGAACGCAACATAACAGTATAGGCTACAAGGGGCCTATTAACAGGCCAAACAAGTTATAATATCGTTACACACGCAAAGAAAGCATACAAGCGCACGCAGTAAAATACAGTCAATAAATTAACCATCAACACATAGGCCGGCACAGCTACTAAATATTACAAATTGGATTTGTTTTTCACTCACCATTGACGTTATTTCTTTACGAGGAAAGTGTTACTCCTTGCAGCCGTGCACTTGATGAATTCATCTGCGATTACATCCAGGTTCCTATTTCGTGACACATTCTTGTGACAGTTCAATACAGCAACGTGGTTCAGTCTTGCTTGCCCCATTGTGGACCGCAGATAAGTTTTAAGACGCCGCAGGCCTGAAAATGACCCTTCTGGACTGCAGGATGTTACAGGGACAGTCAGTGTGAGTTTCAGTAGTTTGGTGATCTCTGGCAACATGGTTCTCAATTAGAGATGCACCGATCGATCGGGTTGTGACCGGAATCGTCCGGTTTTCAGATCGGCCATGACCGATCAAATTTAAGACAACGGTAAAAACTCTGTTGTAATAGTCTATACATCCATACTGATCTCCGTTCCAGCGCGTCCCGTCTCCTCTCTTTGCCGCTGTCCTCTCCCCCGCGCTTTTCACGCTTCAGTTTATCACATGCATGATATTGGTCAGCCTGTTTACTGTGTGGGAGAAACGAGCTACCTCCCGATCTCAGCGGTGTCAAAACAAAAAGTCATTTTTTTTCACCACAAGATGGCACTATGACTCTTTAAATCTCCATTACATTGGGCTGGGCTCCATGGTTAACCTTTTGATGTAAATAAATTACATTAGGTGTGTTGTTATATAGATCTGTTGCACCTGTTTTCTTTTGGGAAAGTAAAACATGTTAGATAAAGTGGGATATACTGCAATTGATTTTCAGTTGGATTTTATTTGTACAGAAAAGCTCTGTCCAGTAACCTGGAGCACTTTTTTATTTTGAGATTTGTTTGAGTGAGAGTGAGAGAAGGTCCTGTAACCTGGTGCAGTTTTGGAGAAAATGTAAGTTATTAGTCAATGTTTTATTATGAACATACAATTGAATTTTAATTTTCCATTAAAGAAAACTTACAAAAATGTTGTGTATGCTGTCAATTATAGTTCTTAGAAAGAAAATCGGAATCGGCCAAAATCGGAATCGGCAGGTCAGACTTTTAAAAAATCGGAAATCGGAATCAGCCGAGAAAATTGCAATCGGTGCATCTCTATTCTCAAGTGCTCTCCCTGACCGCCTTTCAGGAAGTCCACTATCTTGAAAAGCAGCTAGGCAAACTCCTTGTCGTTTTGCTACGTCCGTCGTCGTTACTAGTTGACTGGGCACTGGCGGCACTGGTGGAACTGGAAATCGCACTGGTGGAAATTGTTGTTTTTGTTTTTTTAGTAAGAAATTTGTCCATTTTGTTAGGCTAGGTCATCAGCCTTGCTCTACACACGATGTCAGATTAACCGCGAATGTGAATGTGGCGGTTAATCTGACATCGCTTTCAACTGGACAATGTGCACTGCATCTAACGTTAGCCAATCACATTAAAGCTATGACTTTTGGATCAACTTGTATTGTAACGTGGGCTATGCCGCGCAGGGGGTGGAATTTGCTATCAAATCAATGTAAATTTGGCCCGCTGTGGCTTATACAGTAGGCCTATCAAGTGCATTTTCCCCATGGGTGCTCGGCCTTCTTCGTGGGTGCTGGGGCCCGGAAGCACCCACGGAATCGGCGCCTATGCTACACGCGTTGTCTATGATCAGATTCCACCTGGATATACATGGATTTTTTTATAAATGTTCGTAATAACTTATTAGTAATAGTAATATCGGTAACAACATTATTCTTCTTCTTCTTATTATTATTCTCCTAAGTTTTAGTGGAGAGTTTTAGTGTCATTATGGTCTAAAATGTTATTGCAGAGGCTTTTCCACCCTGACAAGACTAGGGGAGACACTTTTACAATATTTTACTTTTGAGTGTGTGTGTGTGTGTGAAAATTTTAAATTGGCTTCAATCCAAAACTATTGGTATCTGTACTGACTTTATAAAACCCATACCAGTCGAATCCTTTTATGAACACATCTGAATTGTTATATGGCTTCACATTTTAAATATTTCTTATTTCATTTCAATGTAATGTTGAAGAAATCGCCCAGCCCAGTCGGTCCCTTTCTTTTGCCTCGTTCCTGTTTACACACTCCAGAGCGAGCATAGAGGATGCATGCAAGACAGAAGAGACATGACATTTTTCTAAATAATAATTTTTAAGCTGCTTACTTTGCTATAGGCTATTGCTCCTTAATAAAGCACTTAAAAGGAACATTATATTTTGTGACTGTCATTATTTAGGCCACTTGAGCTGGAATGTGCACTTATGTAAGGATTAAGCTTACAGTGTTGACCATTGCAGAACAAATTATATAACGCAAAAGTAAAGTAACAACTAGTGTAACTGCTTTTCCCAGGGAGTAACGAGTAAAGTAATTAATTACTGTCAGGAGAAGTAGGCTACTGAGTATGTGTAATGTCGCGTTGCTTTCCTTGAGTAATAGCCTCAACACTGGTCAGTTTCCACAGTTGGTTGTGTACTTTAAGTAGGACTGAGGGTGATACAAGCTACAAAATACACCATGCTTATGGAGAAAACTCTTACATTTAAAGCTGAAATCTGAGATCTGAGACCAAACAACCACAGAAGTATTATATTATCAAAGAAGGTGTAGCAGCCGGTGTGGCCAGTGCCATCAGCTCACCAGTAAACAGTTCCCACCCTAGTAAAAATGTCTTCCCCAGACCAGTAATTTAACTTCTAACTTTTAACTTGTAAACTTTTGAAATTAATTTAGGCAATATCATCACTTATGATGGTGTAAATATTGGGACTTGACATTAACAGCAGCCTACAGTGTGTGCTGTCAGGTTGGCCAAAAAATATTTTCAATGTAAGCTCTTTGGGTCAGCTAGGATGCTAACTAGCTAGCAGCACTCGGGCAAAACAGCCAATTGGTATTGCGTAACCAGACTCCACAGTGCAGATGGATAAAATAACTATTTATCACTGGAAAAAAGTCCCGGCTTCCAGCTTTAATGCAGAAAGTCTAACAAGTGCCACAAGGTGGAGGCCATGCTGGGAGACGCTGAGGGAGCAGAGCTATTCCCAGGAGTGGCTCCCCGCTTCAGTAAGACCTCTTTGATGCTGAGACACAGTTACATCTCATGGTCAGTCCCTTTCATTTGGCCTTTTGAAGACGGTCGGATGTGCAAGGGAAATCATCAGAGGAACTTAAGTGTCTTTCCACATTGCAGTTGTTAGGATCAAGGAAGAGGAGTGAAATGCCAAGCAGTGTGACATTCTCAACAAAGGTTGGACAGCGTTCCTCTTAAGCGTTCCAGACAGTAGTCGATTTGTACAAGGGGGGATGGTGGGGTCTTATGGGGACTAGGGATGGGAGGATATAAGATTTTACCTTTTTTCGTGATAAAAGCACTCAAGATAATTTTATCTTGGTGAATTTCCATTATTGGGATAATCGTGAATATCCTCACAAGAGACTTGAAAAAGCTGTCCAGCTCACTAACGTACTGTCCTATTGAAAGTAATACAGTTTGACTCTATGCCACTATGCCAGTTGGACTTTATTTTATTTAAAGAACAGACTCACACAATGTTTTTATTTTTTATTTATTTACTTGTCCTTTATTTATACCGGGGGACCTTATAATTTATGATTACCTTATTTAAGATTATTTGATTGGTTTTTTTTTTGCATTCATTCTGCTGTCCTTGCTGTACCTCTGTCTGTGATCTGAAAACAAAACAAGTTATTCATTTACTGTGCATTTACCAGAAGGGCCATCTTATCAGAGCTGCGCGGACCTGGACATTACTTCTACCCGTCTACATGCCACAAGTAATTTGGACCCATAGAATAGTACGTGCGTCTAATAAACCTACGACGTGTCCGCGAAAAGGTTTCCGTGTGGGTTCAGTTCATGAAGCATTCGCATTACCGTCTCCCTTTTAACACAGAGGCCATGTTTCTGCTTTAAAGTCAACCACATAGTTCTGTATCCAAACATCTGTCCAGGTCCGCGCAGCTCTGATAAGATGGCCCTTCTGATGTCCCTTGTTGAAGAGTAGCCGCCTCGTCTCCTCAGTCCTAATTTTTTTTTTTTCAAGTGTGCTTTCAGGGTTCCACGGGACATTTTAATGTCATGATATGTTGAAAGCATATCGAGAATTACATCATATGAATGTCCTTTGTTAAAATATTCCCTTATGATTTCAATCTCCTCTTCCATCCTTTCAAACTCAGTTTAAAATTCGTGCAAGGACACTGCTGAGAGTAGTACACAATAGAAACAGGAAATGACATTGAACTGTCACCAGAGACTTGGGTTCTGTCCAAGGATGCTAACTAGCTAGCAGCACTCGGGCAAAACAGCCAATTGGTATTGTGTAACCAGACTCCACGGTGCAGATGGATAAAATAACTATTTATCACTGGAAAAAAGTCCCGGCTTCCAGCTTTAATGGAATGGAAGAGGAGATTTCAATCTCCTCTTCCATCCTTTCAAACTCAGTTTAAAATTCGTGCAAGGACACTGCTGAGAGTAGTACACAATAGAAACAGGAAATGACATTGAACTGTCACCAGAGACTTGGGTTCTGTCCAATCACAAACAAGAAGTGTTGTCCCACCTTTTCCGTAATCTGAAATGTCGTGTTTTCTGAAATGTCGTTGTGTTTTGTGAAATGATGTTGTGTTTTGTGAAATGTTGTGTTTTGTGAAATGTTATTGTGTTTTCCGAAATGCCGTTGTGTTTTGTGAAATGTCGTTGTGTTTTCTGAAATGTTGTGTTTTCTGAAATGTTGTGTTTTGTGAAATGTCGTGTTTTGTGAAATGTCATATTTTGTGAAATGTCGTTGTTTTGTGAAATGTTGTATTTTCTGAAATGTCATTGTGTTTTGTGAAATGTGTTTTGTGAAATGTCGTTGTGTTTTGTGAAATGTCATGTTTTGTGAAATGTTGTTTTCTGAAATGTGTTTTGTGAAATGTTGTTGTGTTTTGTGAAATGTTGTCTTTTGCCCCTCAGGGCCACCGTATTTATCACTCACATTGGGGTGAAAATAAGACAGAATGTCTAGATGATTCTTTCTCGACAGTTTCACAACACAACCTGTCAGCTCCGTGGCTCAAATTGGACTGTCTGTACCTGTGCCATGAGGAGGGATGAAATGGGGGATGGCAGTTTTACAAAGGGGATGGTTTTTGACAATTGTTATTTCAAGGGGGATGGCATCCCCTCGCATCCCCCCTCAAATCGACTACTGGTTCCAGAAGTCCCCAACAGTTGCATTGGCGGTGACCCAGGTTTGAATGGATTGGTTCACCAAATGGTGCAAACTACAGCCTTCAAAGACCCTCAGGAGAGACATCAGTGTAAATAGTTTTAACCCTCATGTGACCACAGGGGTCAGATCTACTTTAAGGCAATAGATTTGATCCTTCCAAAATGTCTTGAATTTGTCAGTCAACTTGTCCCCAGTAAATGCATTACCCTGGTTTTGGTTTCTTTAGGCGACAAAAAGCAAAGCATTCCACTTATGTGACTTGATAAACAGAATCTTTATAAGAATCCAGGTTTCTGTTGGGACAAGATATGAAGTGATACATACCCACAGAAGAGGGAGGGGACATTGTGTGTGTGATTTCTGAGCAGGCAGACGGTTCAGCTGTGAAACAAAGAGCTCTCCAAATGCCCCTCTGACACATTTTCCAATATGCATCCGTTGGCAGCACATACAAGACCATATCCTGCATTATTGATGAGCCTAGTGAGAGATTATGTGTAATGAAGTTGTCTAGTATACATGTTTATGCTTTTACTCCAGCTACAGTAAAACCCCTTTTCGAATGTACACACATTATAGCCTGGTCTCATGTCAAGCTCGCAGTGATAGTTATGAAAAGTAATGCATTGTAATTTCGTGAGGTATTGTACGAATCGAGTGGAAGCAGGTGGCAGTTTGACATTGCAATAGCGCGGTGGAAAATGAAGACATGGAGGTTGGAGGTTTGGATTGTCGTATACACCTTTGACTCTGGTGATCCAGACCCATCTCATGCAGAAAGGTTTTCGGCAGTGAAGAAAGTTAGATTTTCAGCAAAGGTTTTTTCTGTTTAACCACGACCAAAGCCTTTCCTTAACCTTAACCAGCAAGATTCTTGTTTTTCTTAAGATTCTTAAGATTAAGGGCGACGCCTTTGATGATAAGCGGTTATGTAAAAGCTTTCATGAACTCACTATAGGTTGAATCACTATTGCATGGTATCAATCGGCAATAGAGGACAGGAAAACAGACATTTATGACGCTTTTCCACCGCATGATACCGGCTCGGCTCGACCCGACTCTACTTTTTTGGTTTTCCATTTGGCAAGTACCAGGTACCATATTACCTGGTACCTGGTGCTTTTTTTGGTAGCACCTCCATCGAAGTTCGAAGCGAGCTGAGGCAATACCAAAGGTGACGTGAAAACACTGCAGACTACTGATTGGTCAGAGAGAATCGTCATCGCGACACAGGACATATATGCTAACGTTAGCTACCAGGTTAGCTTACCCTCTTGCGTTGCCTTGAGCAGCCTGCAGTCTTTTGTCTTGCTGCCTTCAGCCTCTTCCGAAATAAAATCTGTTTCTTTGCTGTGACTAACAGCCACATACCGAGAATCAAGAACACCGTCCCTTTGATATCCTCCATTGTTGCTGTGTGTGTCGCGTTTCATGCGGCGTCGCTATGACGATCAGTTGTGGGCGGGGGGCGCACATTGAGGGGGTACTATCTGCAGTGGAAAACCAAAGTGGTACTACCAAAAGCGAATAGAGTCGAGGCGAGGTGAGTTGAGCCGGTACCATGCGGTGGAAAAGCGGCAAAATTTATATGAAAAAGTTGCAGATTATTAGTTAAACCAAAGTTTTAGTTGCCTAAACCCAACCCTAACCTATCATGTCTCACCAAAAACGCATAACTTTTCGTACAATATGTACAACCGCTGCTGTGTGAACATATTACACTTCATCATGAGAAGAAGATGACCTGTCTTTGATCTTGCACACCAGCCGCCGTTGGCAGAGGTCAAAAACCATAGCTGCTAGACAGCGTTTGATATGCTTCCCACGTCACATCTGTAGAGTCAGCGGCCCTGGTGGCGCATTCTATTCATAGCCAGGGAGGAGGAGACAAAGATCTCTTTGTACACGCACACAGGAAAGAGGGCCAAGGTTTTTAGGGGAGGGAGCGAAGGAGGGAGGGATGGATGGATGAAGGGTGGCTGGCGCTGTCAGTCTCATCTCTCTCCTGTCTCTCCTCATCCATCCTCACCATGCTGACAGCAGGCGTCCAAGCAGAACGCCGCCTGCCTGCCTGCCAGGTAATTCATATTCCCTACCTGCACAGCCCAACACACTACCGCCAACACAAGGAGACAGGCAACGCAAGTGGGCTTGGTGGAAGGACAGAAGAAGAATAAGAAGCAGTAGGTGGGGGAAAAAATGAAGTTGCACTGAGAGATGCAAAGAGAGAGCAGGGGGATGGGACGAAATGCAGAATTTGGGCAGCGTCATGCAGTTGTGAGGATGCTGGACAATTTATTTCATTTTAGGAGACAGAAAATAGTTCTTATTAGCAAGAGAATCTTGATGTGAGGGTGCAGAATAGACAGTGAGACGTCATTTGCTCTGTGCAGGTTTCATGCCATCCTCTATGTCTTTACCTCCTTGGTAGAAAAGTAGAGTGTGTCTAGCCAACAACAACACAAGTGGCATTAGGATGCATTGCAGACAAGCTTTTCTTTTTTCAACTCGGGTGATGTTACGCCCGGGGCAAGGTATATTCATACACAATCAGTGGTTACAACTAGGAGAAACTTGCAGTGGAAGCTGGTGCCAGTTTGTCTGGATGCCCCCCCCCCCCCCCCCCCCCAAACACACACACACACACACTAATATAATAATTTATACTGTGTGCTAAACATTTTCTTTTAATTCTTTTTACTATTCTTTTTCATTTTTCACTTCAGCCCGTCACTCGCATCCATAAACTAACCAAACACATCAAACAGTGTCATTAAAAAGCTAATAGGTAAACTGGCTCAGAGCCATTCCATTCATGTTTTGTCTACACACAAATTGCTCTTTTGTCCTTAATGGATGTAAATTTCTTAGTGAGTTGTTTGTTATTATTTTATTTTGGAATGTCAGTGTTTTTCTCCACAGAGAGCGTGGCCAGTATAGTGAAACAGTCCTGGGTCATGGTGAGAGGAAACTTCCTACTAGAGTATACTGTTCACCTCACTTTTCAGTTTTGATAAATACTACTTGGGAACTTGCAGTTTGGTGACAGATCTTGGCAGTTTCTCTGACTTCCTGAATTTGTAGGGAATGTTGTATTCAAATGATGTATTTCAAGTAAAATGAACAAAATTAACGATTTTCATTATATAAGATATTTGGGGTTCTTAACTCTTAAAATCCAATTGTAGGGCACCACTATATAGCCTATAACCACTTGCTGGATTTTTCATTTTGTGGTTTGCATTGCAATGTTTGGTTTGCTGTAAAACTGAGTGCATGAAAAAAATCAAGTACTCTCTAATTACATTTTTTTTTTACAGAAGCAATGCATTGTGCACACGCTCTAGATAAATAAATATAATAAATCGAGTTTAAAATAAGTTTTGAGAACTTTTTGAGACTAGGTGGGGTGACAGCCACTGCCCTCTACTGACCAGCCGCCACTGGACACTAGCATCATTTCTCATCATTTCTCCCTCCATCTCTCTCTCTCTCTCTCTCTATCCCTCTCCAGTCCTCTTCTCGGGCCTCTCCTTCCCTCCCCGCGCGTCCTTTAGCGATTCAGCAGGCATCACAAAGAAAATTCAGCCGTCGGATGAGGACAGATTGCGGGGCCTCTGTAGCGTGGCGTAACCGATAGGCGATTGGATTGAGAATAATTCCCTCTAATGACGGGGCCGGCTCAAGGCTGTTAGCGGTAATGAGAACACGCTACGTGCCCAGAGCCAGACGCCGCTCTGCCTCCCAATGCACTGCGCTGTCAGAGGCCAGGAGACACACACACACACACACACGCACACACACACACAGATATGCATATGCAGACACAGATACATGGACAAGGACACAGAAACACACAGGTGTACCTCCATGAACACGTTGTACACAAGCGCGCACATACAAGTGTGACACGACCATATAGACAGAAGAAGAGTCCAACACATTCATGGATACTACAGAGATTTAACCCATCAGAAAATATAATAGGCTGCATTGCGTTTCTGCTTCTGCTTTATTTGGTTGTGTATACCTCAGAAAACATTGGTGGGATTAGTGAAGGACATTACCTCCTACCCACCGGTGGCTGTTTCCCTGCCCTGAACGAGCCCCGTGGCGTTGGCAGGAGACCGGTATGGCTCTACTCTGGAGCCCGGTGCTTCTAACTGGCACACAATGCTGGTGTGTCGCACAGCCACCTACCAGGCACACATGTTACATGCATGTTGCCAAGGATGGCATTTCCGCACCCCCGCCGCACATAGCGAGTGTGAACACAGCGGAGCGTCCCTCTGTCTAACTGTGCCTCCACCCACCCGTGCCCGTAAACACACATGCACGCGCGCACATACACACACACACACCTGCAAGATCATCAACACATATGCACACTCACACACCTGTAAGTTCACAGGCATACATGCACACACACTCACACACCTGTGGGCTCATTGACACACATTCACACGCAAACACAAGCACAGACACAAGCAAGTATAGAGCAAACACAAAAGGACAGATGCACGCACACACACACACACACACACACACACTAAGAGGCATGCAAATAAACACCCACCCCACCAATGCATGTATTCGCATGCACACACATAGCAGCAGGCAGATTGTTTACTGTAGTACTGGGAGCCTAACCAAACGATGCATGGGCGCAGATCTGTAATCATAAAAATCCATCCTTCGTCCCTCGTGTGGGAGTCGCGGCGGAGTGTGCGAAGTAGTAACACTTCAGATGCGGGGCGTAACGACGGACCGCCAGATGCTCAATGGAAAGCTCAACGGAGCCGATCGGTGGCGGGTGCGATCGCGAAGCTCCCTGTACGCCTGCTATTCCCACCTCAGCAGAGAGCGAGGCATCCGGCGGTAGCAGTCAACCGGGCCGTTTGGCTCTCCACAGCCAGCTGAGAGGACAGATGCCGATTCTCTTTGTAAGCACATGAGCACTCAATGGCTTTGCTGTCAGCTAACAGGATTTCATGTAAACTCTTGTCCTTAGGCTGTTTTAACGTTAAAAGTGGTACCGCAAAGTTGTACCTGAAACCGTTTCATTCTACCCATAACCTCTAGAATTGACAAAATAGTAGCACTGATGTGTTTAAATGGGCCCAATGTGAACGCAAAAGCCTAGTTTAACCCTCCGATTATGTTTGGGGTCAATTTGACCCCATTCAACATTTAACGTCTCTAAAAACATGATGAACATTATTTTTTCAGCTCGATGACTTTTCCTAATTTCATGGGGAAAACTGGTAAACATGAAGTGTAATATTATGATACGTTTTCAAGGGCCTGTACACATTTTGTATACAGCGGTGTTGTTTGGAGTCATTTTGACTCCAAACAAAAAGCCTTATAAAATCAGAGGAAATATAAAAGTTTTAGATGTATTTTCGTTCTCTTTGTTTTCACTGATAACTGAGGGAACTTTCCCATGCAATTTTTGATCTTTAAAAAACATTCCCATGCTTTAGGGCCCTAACAAGACGGGCAGTTTTATCAAGTTTTTATAGTTTTATCTCACCTGAAGATTTTCTACCAATGAGGTCCTGTCAGCTCTTTGAAAGACTATTTTGGTGACTAATTTACTTGTATTGGTATTTTTTCATTATTGACTAACTGCTATGTGTTACTTGCTGATGTTCTGAAGTGTAAACTTGGGTAACACTTTCAATTACAATCATTTTTTGTAGGTTTAAATTGCTGGGGTCAATTTGACCCCAAACATAAAAGATGTCTGTTAATTTTAACATAATAGGAGGGTTAAACCTACAGGTATGTTTCCCCATTTACAGCTCATCAGCTGATAGGAATTTTGCTCTGCCAGTAAAGGAAGCGTCAGAGACATGAATAACTTCAGATCATATTTCTTACCACTTCAAAGAATAATCCGTTTGTCTCTTGCTCTGACAAAGGAGGCCATTTGACTGGCAGCAGGGATACAGTGGATGGTGAACCCACCTAACCCCACCCACCTTTTATCACTGCAGCAATAGAACCAAACTCTCAAATCCATGTTTAAGAATAATGAGGTATGTGATAGCTTCTTGCAAATCAGACAACACGAAGAAGGCATTTATAGAGACATAAATGATGGTTCATATTTCCAAAAACATCCTCTATTGTCACAGCAACGACATGTTCTGCAGATCCAGTTGTATTATGATGATTTTGAAACGGCTCATCCTGACTATTCATCTTGTAGCTCTTTTTCATTCTGGAGATCTGAAGAAAAATGGATTTGATGAAATACTAAAGCCTCTGATGATTTGAAAGTTTAGGAAAGCACAGGAATAGAGCGACCTTTTTCTGAAACAAGGTGCTTGTGTCTGTATTTCAGTTGATAGGTGATCATTTAACTTTGAGTCCTTTAGTGCTACATATTGTTGTAGATTAGGTTTGACCACTAAGGATGAGTTACAGTGTGTTTAGTGAGGATCACCCTGGACTGACTTTTTGTTCAGAAGAGCATCATTTGGAACATTGTAATGTGCCACAGGAAAATCCCACACTGGCCTCAGCATTTGGTGTTAAGAAAACTTGTACGCTCAATTCATGACAGTATTTCCACTGCTGCAGAAACTATGCAGTGGATATTATTTATGATTTGCTTGAAGGTGTGGTGCAATATGAACTGAAACTGGTTTTCCAGTATCTTGTGAAACAGCGTTCTCTCTCTTTGGACACATTGTCAGAGAGGATTCAAAACTTCAATTATGGTTCCATAGAGAGAAGAAGCAAACCAAGTGGGTTGAAAATGGATGATGGCAGCAGAAACCTTGGTTTGAATGCAGTTAATTGATTCATTCATGGTGTCTTCTGCATAAGTGGAAATGTAATTGAAAGAGATAACAGGTATTGGAGCCTTTTGATCCAGAGAGTGAATATTGTGTTCTCGCCTGTTATTACATATGGAATGACATATTATTTGAAGCATTTGATTCCTGAACACCACAACAGCAGAGGTGTGTGGCAGGGGCTACGGCAAATAACCAACTATAAGGCCAAACACTCAGCCTGTAATGATGACCCAAAGCTTCCTAATGAACTTAATGAATTTTATTGTCGGTTTGATAAAACCTCAACCCGCCAACAGAGTATGCCTACAGTGGAAGCTCCCCTGAGTCCACCTTTTGTGATTGGGGAACATGAGGTCAGGTGTCTGCTGCGCAATCAGAACAGCAGGAAAGCGGCAGGCCCTGATCTTGTGTCCTCAGCAACTTTAAAATCGTGTGCTGCTGAACTTGCTTCTGTTTTTACTTTTAACTGGTCTATCAACCAGTGTAAAGTACCAGCATGCTTTAAATCTGCAGTAATAATTCCTGTGCCTAAGAAGCCCATTGTTAGCTGTTTAAATGACTACAGGCCCATTGCATTAACATCTGTTGTAATGAAAAGTGTTTGAGCGTATAGTATGTAAACATCTGTCCAGTGCTGTGCTGGATCCCAACCAGTTTGCGTACAGGGCCAATAGGTCGGTGGATGATGCTGTATCTCTCTGTCTTCACTCCATCTTGCAGCATCTAGAGGCCCCTGCCACCTACGCTCGAGTACTGTTCATCGACTAAGGTTAAGGTTACTTTATTGTCTCCCATGGGAGAAAATTGTCTTGGATTAAGGGAACTGCTGCACCGAACCAGACAATGCAATAAAAACACATTAAAAAGGAACACACTTGCAAACATTAGCCTGAGAGAGTCACAGAGCCATTCACACTGTTAAAACTTACAAAGATTCGAAGGCATACTTCTCAGAACATACACATCTCAGTACATAAATTATAAGCAACAACGCATCTCACTTTACATGCTTACAAGCAAACAAGCGATTGGTGGAACCTACAGTTATCTTAGAGCCTCCTACTTTTCTGTCTGTCCTCCAGGAGTTGCCCATTAATAAGTTTAACTGACAGAGGGACGAATTAATGTTTATAACGATTGTGCTTACACAAAGGGACCCTGCACCTCCTTCCAGAGTTCATTAGCGCATACTCAGTGTTCAACACATGGGAAGGGTCAGATAAAATCCTGTTGGCCTGCCGAATAGTGGACTGCTCAAAAATGTCTTGGTGGGTGAGGGCTGTGGGCGTTCCCATAATCTTCCCTGCCGTCTTAACCAGACTAAATATTTGAGCTTTAAACTTGACCATTAGGTTTCCAAACCAGCTGGTAATACCATAATGTAAGATGGACTCTATAGTAGCTCTATAAAAAATTAACATAATATTCCTGCAGACACCAAAAACTCTGAGTCTCCAAAGGAAATGGAGGCGCTGATGGATTCTTGCACAGACACTTGCCACATGTGTGTGCCGGCTAAGCTCACTGTGGACCCCTAAATATTTGTAGGAAGTGACCCAGAACATCTCGCTTGTATAATAGCACTTACCCTGTAGCAATCCACATCCTAAATGTTTCACTGGTTGTATAAACAAGCACATGCACTTTAATTTGTCACTTTAAGGGCATGGGCCATATAGTTGCACTAATTGTATTTCTTGTATTGTAATTGTGGCAGTGTGTTTTTCTGTGGACACTTCTTGTGTGTACTGTGTGATTATATGTTTTGCTGTTGTTGAGCGCACCGAAACAAATTCCAAATCAACTGTAAGGTTGATATGGCAATAAATGATTGAATCTGAATCTTTCACAGGCTATTTAAATCATTGTATCCTGAAAACAGAGTGATTCCTAAGCATCACTTTATGATACATTACCCAAGATGCATCTGGAAAATTAGCCGACATTGTTCCACACACATTTTGGTCACATTTTGTGTTGTGTCAGTCAAAGTCAATGTCATGTTTACTTGTTGACAAAATGTTTTGTCAAAAGCTTTTATTTTGTATGTAATGTGTTTTCCTTTTGTGGGGTGGGGGGTGTCATTGATTCGTCTACAGTGTCAGAATGGAAATAAACTATTTGGGAGATTTGAGGATGTAATCTCACAGATTTAATCGTGCAATACTGTATTTACACCCTGTAGTGTTATCAGAGGCAACTCCAATAAGTTGCTAGGTAGACAATGAGAGATTTGATTTTTAACACTACCAGTGTTAAGAGGATTTAACACTGACTTGTGTTGAATAGTGTTACATTCTAACTATACAAAGACCCATATAGACATTTGTGTTGAAATCAACTCTCTTAGAGTTGTTTAGAGGCTGCTGAATTTGCTGTGCCATACAATTTTCAATGAACTCTGAGTTTTGTGGGAATATTTGGACCCATTACCAGACACCGCCTGCAATTCTGTTCAAAATATTATTCTCCAAAGTTCTTTGAATCTAATTATTTTCTGGTTGGTTTTTTTTCACATTAAAAATCAGTCTACAATTCCATCAAAGGGTACAATGAATATGACCAGAGACAGAAATGAAGGCTAAACTGACTTTAGATTAAGACAAATGAATAGAAAGGATTATTATTTTGATCATCATCATTTGTATTTATTTTTATGATGATGATGATGATGCTGAGGGACGGGGTGATGGAGGTGTGACAGATGGGGATAGTGAAGACATGTCGGGCCTGGCTGAGGACAAGAAGACGAAGAAGACGAGAACCACGATGAGGCAGGTAGAGACAGGTTTCTGAAAGAGTGCATGCACACACACACACACACACACACACACACACACTTCCTCTTTCTCCTCTTCCTGCTGCTCCTCCTCCTTCCTCATCCTTTTCTTCCTCCTCCCCTTCCTTGTCTCCTTTCTTTTTTTTCTCCCTTTCTCCTCCAAATCCTCCTCCTTTTTCTGCACTCCCTCCTCCTACTCATTCTCCTCTTCCTTCACCTCTCATTCCTCCACCCTCTCTTCCTCCTCCTCCTCCTACCTCTCCTCCTGCACCTCCTTCACCTGTTCCATTTCTTTCTCCTCCTCCCAGCACAGAAGTTGGGGAAAGGTGGTGATGGTGGTGATGATGATGGTGCACACAGTTCTGGTGGTCCTCACACACCTGGTGCTTGTCGGCTGGTGGCAGAGGGGAGTTGAGGATGGATTGGTGAATATGATGGTGATGATGATGGTGATAATGGTGATGAAGGTGACAGTCCTGGTGTTCTGGACTGGTGTTCTTCATCTGGTGCTTGTTGGCCGGTGGCAGAGGGGAGTTGAGGCCGGTCTGAGGATGATGATGGTGGTGATGATGGTGATGATGGTGATGATGGTGATGGTGTGTTTGGCCGGTACAGCGAGGTGGAGTCAAGGTGATGTTGCTGAACGTCAATAAACACAAAGTCAGTTTCCTTAGGAATCAAAGCAAAATCGATTATTGTCACTTGATTACTTTTAGTGAAATTTATTCAAAGACAAATTAAAGTAACATTTACTGCTCCATCAAATGTGGTAGAAAATGCCATTCAGTTATTTCCCTCAAGTTCCAAAGTGTACCTACCTGTTACTGCTGTTGTTAGGTGGAGACCTTGCCACCATGCGAGCCGGCTGAGAGCTTTTCTGCTCTGAGTTCCTCAGGAGGTTGGCCCTCCTCTTTCTCTCCTCAGACCTGGTTTTGGCCCGACCACGTCTGGGCTGAAAGGAGGAGCGAGACTTCTGCCCATCTGCAGCCTTGATGACAGGAGGCGCTGCCTCACTTCTGCCAACGCACAAGCTGGGAGCCAGGGAGGAGGACTTTCCACTGGAGGAGATATGACAATCAATCAATCCATTCATCAGTCAACCACTCACCTTCAGCTAACTTAAACAAAGCAGTAACCACAAACACACACACACACACACACACACAGACTTACCGGGAACAGTCGTGGTTGCTGTCACTCAGGTTGCTCAGAGAGATAAATGGATGGCTGAGGACTTCGCCAGGCAAAATCCTCTTAGCTGCATCCATTTCCAGCATCCGTTTTAAAAGACCGACAAACTGTCTCCTGTCCTCAACCTCTGCCCCATCATCTGTAGTCAGGTAGAACTGGATTTGGAAATAAGAAGCAAAGTCCAACAGGAAACCAGATAAATCAACTTCCTGGATTATGGAAACAGAGCCAGCGAAGGTGATGAATTTCATCAATTTAGCCTTGACTTGTTCAACACAACACCTACCTCTCTCAGTTCATCCAGAGAGCTGAAGGGATAGAAGAGGTGGTGACCAGACTCTATCCCTGTGTCTGCTGTGTATTCATCTGGGGTCTGAAAAACATAGACAGGACACCTCTTGGTCACTGTCATTCATTTAAATAAATCCACAGTGTTTTAAATACATCCACAGGCACTTTTACATGAGGAGATGTTGTGTGGTTGTGGTACCTTGAGCCTCCACAGGTTGTGGGGAGCCTGTCTCCTGAAAAAGGAGGCGGTTTTTGCTCCAGCGCTGAGCATGTGATGCCCTGGCTGTCCCCGGGTGTGTATGATGAAGCGGAGCTGGAGAGACAACACATGGTCACATTAGTCTAGAATATACATCAAGATCCCATGAGGTTTTGGAGATGTGTCCGTTACGATCGGCTCCTGGAGATCTTTCAGGAAGAGTATCTATGTAAGCAGCAGTTAGATCTATTAGGAATAGAGTAGACAGGAAGGTTACTGACCAGATCATATTCACACCTCCCTGTATAGAACGAGTAGCCGAGGAACAGGCCACCCATCACGCAGCCCAGAGACCACATATCTATGGCCTCGCTGAACGGGAGGCCCAGGATGATTTCTGGAGACCTGAGGGGCAAAAAAGAGTATACGACATGAGACATATGTGACACAGCCTCTTATTTACTGCTTATTGACTGTAGTAGACAGACACTAGTACAGTATCAGTGCAGGGCTTTAGAGATCTCACCTCCAGTACAGCGGCTGACAATCATAGCCGATCTTTGCCGCTGATGTTGGTATGGCCAAGCCGAAGTCTATCAGTTTGACCTGGATTGGCTCTTTCAGGCGGTTCACCAGCATGACGTTGTCAGGCTTGAGGTCCGTGTGGATCACTCCCACAGTCCTCAAGCCATCCAACGCCATCGAAAGCTGCAGGTACAATATAGAAATGTAGAGTTGATGCCATAGTTGGACACTGAAAAAGCTATTTATTTTGATTTGTCTCTGACAAATGTTGGGGATTAATTTTGAGATTTTTGGCTTTATTGTTTCAATTGGTCTGCAATCTAGTTGTGAAAACTACATCCACTGTACCTGCTGAACGATCAGCCTAATCTGCTTCAGAGGCAGAGGTCTGGACCTCCTCTCCCTCATGTAGTCCCACAGGCTGATGTCTAGCTCCTCAAACACCAGACAAGTGTGTCCTTTCAGCATAAAGCAGTCATGCCACTTTACGATATGGCACTTGTCCAGGTCCAAATGGCGCAGTTGTTTCAGCATGGCAACCTGTGAGTACACAAAGAGTTAGAGATGGTTATGTGATCAATATTTAGTTCACATATGACATAATCAATTTCATCAGTGGGTCAAGTAAAAACTGACCAGCTTGACAAATGACAAACATTTAAGTGGCCCACCTCCTTTTCGGCCTCACGGACGTAGGCCTCTTTATCCTTCAACACCTTCACCGCCACGCTCTCGTTGGTGTCTAGCTTTAGACACCGAACCACTTTTCCAAAGCTCCCCTCTCCCAGGACGGCCTGCAGCTTGTAGTTGTTGCTGCGGGGCTCCTGCTGGGGCGCAACAGCGACCGAGAGGGGACGAGCGGGCTGGAGGCGCCTTGGACGACGAGTTGTCATCGTGAAAGAAAGCTGAGGGGAGACGAGAGCAGGTGGAGGGAACAGAGAGAAAACGGTCAGATACTTTATTAAATACTAATTACACAAATTTATTTGAACTTTATAGAAAAGTATACTCTCACTCTTACCTCAGGCTTGGGTAAAAAGCCCAAGGAGTAATAGTAAGCTACTATTTTTAATTGAGTGAAATGTTTCAGTACTTTCCAACAGTATCACCTTCACTTCAGAAAAGGAAGTCACCAACTCACCTCAATCCCGTCTGCTTGCAGGTGTAAAACTAATCTAGACTAGTTAAACAGAAGGTATACAGATTTGGAGCTTCTCTCGGTAAGTTGAATGACGTCTTGAGTAAAAAATATGAAAAATACTGGAAAATACTAGGAAAGCAATGCTTGCAACACCAACCACAGAATGACATCCAGACACAGAGATCTGACAAGTAGAACCATTATGATGCAACTATGGCCTCTGATATCCAGAATTCCACTGCTTAAAATAAACATTGAAAATGATTCATATGGAATGTATATAATATATCATACATTATAATATATACATCCCTATGTACTTTATATATACTGTATATATATTTTCCCAAAAGGCATCTTAATCACATAATGTCCAACTCATCCTCACACACTCTTTTCCTTCAATAGAGGCCTGACAGTAGCTGACCTCCCATGACTAGTGGTGCCTCCATCTACTGACCTGCTATACAACATTCACATCTAAATGCATATAGCACAAAGGAAAACCACAAGACCAAACGACTGAGTTCATTCAAGTTTCCTTTTCAGAGGACAATAATTATTCTATTATTTTGGATATTGTGATCAGCACAACACAAAGCTGGAAACAGTCACAGGGGAACAGGAATCTCCACTGGAAAGGGGATTGACTCCATAAACCTGTAAACCAAAGTTACGCTGAAAAACCCCAAAAATACTATTAACAGCAATAAGTGTATTCTACAACTGAGCATACACCACCGCTGTACCCAGCCAGCCGCGGTCTCCTTTACTGTACTAATCAGTTGTATTGATAGACATAGAATCTTTCAATGAATCAATCTTTTTAAACCTGCAAAGCTTCAGATCTGGGCCACACTGGGCTAAACATCAAAATATGTTTTGGCATCTCTGATATATAAAACAAAAAATCGAAAAAAAATAACAGGTCTAGCAGGTGGTAGCAGTCAACCGGGCCGTTTTCACCTTTTACCGCTACAGTTCAAAGATAATGTGACCATCCATGAGGAGCACTAGTGCTCAATGTGCCCTCAGGCCAGCAGGGGGAGCTAATGCAGCTCATCTTGACCCAAAGAGAGCCCATCGGCCCTATACAATGGGTTGTGTAACCGAGACCACCCACCGACCCAACTGTGGGTGAGGATGATGCACACATCATGGGAAAATATGAGATTGCTCCTCAAATGTACTGTGACCTAGCATCAAACATGTAACCGGGCCAGTGGGAGTGCTTTTTAAGTCCATTATGCCTTTCCTGTCATTTTGGATAAATGGACTTACCCACTACTCTTACGAGGCTTAGAGAGGCCTGTAAACACAGACACAGCGGAAGGCATTGATGTCACTTTCAGCTGATGCACTGCTCTTTGAATCGCATCGCTCCCACGTAAATAAAAAAAAAAAACATACCTAAGTTATGAATTTAACCCAGCTTGCTGCCAGCATCGAAAGGTTGCCTTTGAAAAATGTGCCTTGTAGATTCTGATCCAATATGTCATACGGATGGCCATTACCACCTATATCATTACTTAATCATCTAAACCATGTACAGTCCTCCATTTGTGCTCATTAGCCTGGAGTATCCATAATTAAGAGCAAACATATGGAGGTGATACTTTTGATGAATTCAAAAGAGCTGAGGGATTTGAAAGGTCATGCTGAAAAGAAAAAAAAATGAGGAAGGATGAGCAGACATATGTGCACACATGGATGCACACACACACACTCACATTAGTTCTAGTCCCATTCGGTTACCACACAGGTGATCCATCCACCATCACACAGATAAAAGTATAATTGAAGTGGCCTACACCATTAGAGGCTCTCAATCGTAGATATTTGTGGACTGATTCATTTGGTCAAATGAGCCTCCATCTTTTAACATTTCAACAAAAACACAACAAAGCTGTTGGAGTGGAAAGACGACGAACGGTCCCGAAACATCAGTCTCTGTTATGCCTCGTTCTGCAAGTCAGCTTGGGGTGTCAGCCGTTGATGATTGAATCAATTTGCAATTATGAGCGCTGCTCATCATCCATCTACCTGCTGTGACAGTGATGAACAGGAGATACTGCCACTGCCCACAGTCATATTTGGTAAATATATGCTGAATCCTTAATTGGAGGCAGCCTGCTACAATAAATGTGATCTCACTTTGTTGCCACCCCAATTCTTGCACCTGTATTGCCATTCCCTACCTGATCACCGCCTATTAATGTTCTATTATCACAGAATAATCACTTCCTCATTGCCTTCCTGAGTATAACTGAGACAATAAGAATCCATCGCTTGTTTCCCAGTGTGGTGTCTGGTTTGCAGATAATATTGACACAACGTCAGAATTTCAGCGATGCTGATAGTGCCAATTGTTCTGCTATTTGGTTTCAAAGTAAATTTTGAGGCTCGGGCATCTCACCAATTTAGGCAAACTGTGCTTCTGGCTCAGTGGGTAGTGGCAGGAGGCGAGAGGGGGGCTAAGTGTGTTTGAGTTCCTGTTTTCCTTCAAATTTACCTACCGCCGCTTTAAGTGATGAGAACATACTGTAGACACCAAAATCACCCATGTGTCCCAGGTATATCATTGGCTCCAGTGCTCCATGCCAACACTTTAGCACACACTATGTTGAGTGATAGTAGACTCCATGCTAACACTATGTGAGTGAGTGATAGTAGACCACTATCAACCAAGAGGCAAGACAACTGACCTTTAAAGTCGAGATGAAATTAATTTTTTTAATTTTTAACCCTTTTAGGTCACATCCCCGGTCATATTGTGCACCTATTTAACAATATATGCCAAAAAATATATAAAAAATCAATTTCTTTGTATTCTTATATCAAAATCCTATCATGTTTTCTTCCTGTAAAACAAAATATGCCGTGTGCTTACGTAAGCATGAACCAACCAATTTCAACCCATAATACCATGACATCCACCCATCAATCATTCTTCAACCTGGTGTGTGTGGAGCCAATAGTCCTCTGTAGCTCTGTTTCTCTCTGTAGCTCCGTATCGCGCTAAACTCTAAGCCCCGCCCACTGTTTAGCGGGCCAATCAAATGTGAAGGATTTGATTTAAATCCCTCTTGTAACTGTACACCGCTCAAATATTCTGTTTCACTGGGAAATGCGTCACAGGACAGAAGCTAAAGACGCTCTAACTTCCGTTTCAGTGGGACTTTAAGTAATAAAATGTTGTTAGAGGAAATATTATTTGGCCTGTAGATTCATACATTTCAAAAATGAAATATCAAATACAGCTGAGGTTGCCAGGTTTATTTTTGGAACTATTTTAGCTGAGCAACCATGTATTCATCCGCTGTGCGATGTGTAGCTGTACACAGTCTCTCCCATCACCCACCACCTTCACTTGGTGAACAGGGAAAGTAGTCCCTGCTAGTTTGTCATTTTTGTATCATATTTCATGAAAATTTTACCAATCTCTTATACAAAACTGGGCAGCGCAGTGGCTCAGTGGTTAGCAGTGTCACCTCATAGCAAGAGGGACCTGGTTCGGATCTCGGCCCTGCTCCTTTCTGTGTGGAGTTTGCATGTTCTCGCATGTCAGGTGAATCGGAGACTTTAAATTTCCCAGAGGTGTGCATGTGAGTGTCTGTCTATGTGTGTTAACCCTGTGATGAACTGGTGACCTCCTCTGACCCCTGGATGCTGGGATAGGCTCCAACCCCCTGTGAATCATTACTCACCATTTAGCTTTAGAGTTGCTATGTTCTCTGCATGTGTAGGTTCTCATCACTTAACAGGGACGTTTTTTTGAATATTATTATTATATTGCCTTTAAGCTTTCAGTAGAGATCGACAGGAAAGTGAGGGCAGAGAGAGGGGGGATGACATGCAGCAAAGTGCAAGGGCTGGCTTCAAACACACACCGCTGCTATTAGGACTTAGTCTTAATGGTACGCACTCTACCAGTTGAGCCACGGGGACGCCCCAGGGAAGATTTTTTATTGACCAATGGGACAATCTCCCCAAAACTCGGTGTATTCCTTTAAATATATTCCCTTGGCCCAAAGGCATTCCCTGCTGGCTGGCAGGTAGATGGTTCTGGTTTGAATCCTGGTCTCCCACACTCCCCTAAGAGCCTCTAACACGGAACAGCATTTGATTTAATAGTTGCGGTACATATATTTGTAATGCAATTCAACAAAAAACAGCTTCAGGCTTTGTTAAATAACTTATGGTCTCATGCTGTTGGAAAAGACGTGCATTTTAAGGAAACAAAAGAAGGGAGAAAGGCACTTCAAACCAATCATTAAAAAAAAAAGACTCTCCACTTGATGGCTTAAAAAAGAGCTGGATTGAAGATGCTGTCTGGGACTGTCAATCAGCCTCCAAAGTCTGCCTGTTCTCCACTACAGAGCTGTCAACACTGACAACTGACGAAAGCCAAACACTGTCTAGTCTAGTGTGTGCATGTGTGTTTATGTATATGTGAGTGTGTGCATGTGTGTGCATGCATGTGTGTAATGTTCATTCACTCATTGTCTTTGCCTTGCATTCTTTGTTGTTGGGGCTGGAGGCTATCTCAGAATGTATTGGGCAGAAAACAGGGAGACAGATCGCCAGTCCATCACAAGAGTGTGTATGTGTGTTCTGTATTATGCAGTCCAAGGTAGGATAAGACCACCCACCTAGGGTCTGAGTACAAATTTGATCTTGTAGTTATGATGAAGCCATGCCAAAAAAATCACATCAGGGACGCATTCAGGACCAGTGTTCCTCTGAGCTGATGGTTTGGTGACCCACATCTAATAATTTATCACACTGACTATATAACAATATCTTGTCAGTCATCAGTCATTGCTCCACTTTGTCACGAGAAGTTTTGTCCATTTACATAAGCAGGTTTTGAAGTTTTGGTGGCAAATGATATTAGATGCAGGGACTTTGCCATCACTTAGGGTTTAATGAATCGACACCCCGCTGTGGCTCATCATATTTTCCGATCAGACCTGCTGGAGATTTCTGACAGGTGTTCAGGGTGAGCAACAACTTATTCCGTTGCCAGAGGCACCGCATTAAAAAAACACTCTTAATAAATATTTATCTTTAGATGGGCTGGAAATTAATTTCAGCTCTGATGGGTTTTTTAATGCTCTCTCTCTTTTTTTTTTTGTATTTATCTGGTGTTCCTTGGGGGGACTAATGTGAAGCGAGACCGTGAAAGGACTTATGTTTGAGAAGACCCTGGGCAGCGAGGGGGGGATACATTAAACGCCCATAGCGCAGGAACAGCTCCTTTGACACGGGAACAAGGCTAATGGAACCATCTTCTACGCAGGAAGAAATCATTATCAAGTGCCGTTCAATAGACGACTTCAAATCAAGCTGCTTGTAGGGATCATCAACGAATGAGCAACCACTTATTTTCGAATGAGGATTTCGAGTACAGAATGGAAAACAGCATATACTGCTGTTGTTGTGTGAAAACCTCGTAACTCCAATTTTGGTGTTTTTCATGTTTTCACTTCAATTGAACGATTATATTCTCCTCTATGGGTTGAGAAAATTCTACGACCTCCTGGGCTTATAAAACCCTTTTAAAACCCATTGGATAAACTGAAAAATACATTGTCACTAAGCTAAAAACAAGGCTGTTTTTCTTGCTTCCTGAGAAGTTGACAACTGGGAGATGCAAGCTTTTCACCCGATATGATTAAAATGGCACGTTGGCTGCAAAGTGGGCGTAGTTTTATAAAGAGTGTAAAAACTAAGTTAATGGGAAAGTGGGGGGAGAGAGGCAGGAGCTACAGCTTCAGCACCAATGTCCTCATCATTGGAACAAGAGAGATAATGAACGTTTGTTGGTGAACACACACACACACACACACACACACACACACACCTCCAGTTCAGGTGTTAGCAAAGCTTCGATGTTGTCTCTCTTTTCCCCGGCTCAGCTGAAGTGGGTATTTTTATGTTAATTGCCCATTTTCTGCTGTACTGGTTATTCTCCTGAATGCTCTGTTAGCATCGCTCTCAACCACCTGTCACGGAGAAGAAGATGAAGAGGGGGATAACAGGAAGGAATGAGAACGAGGCAGATGTACTTTCTCTTTTGCGCTCTCTCTCTATCTCTTTTAAGAGAAATCCAGGAGTCACCTCAGCTGTCTCCTCCGTCCCGGCTCGCGGGCCTGCCGGTCCACACCTATCGCATTAGCCAAGCGGAGGAGATTATTAGCAGAATCTCCAATTACCCCCCCCCCCCCCCCCCCATTCGATCTCTCTGAAGAGATCCCTTGTGCTGTTCCGCGCAGCCGCTCAAATAGGACGGGGATTGCAAGAGCCGCTTGCAAGAAAAGCAAAAAACGACCTCATCCTCTATTTGAAATGAACCCTTATTAATATTTCACCATGTTGGATATGCATGGGGCTTTGAAGAAATGAGCGGCCTTTTTCCAGTCATTTCCTAGCGGGAAAGAGGACCGTGATTGCGAGCTACAGCAGCACGGAAAAAAAAAAAAAAGGGGAATTAAACAGGAGAGTGAAAAAACACGTCTTTATCCGCAGAATGGAGCCCTCTTTCAGAGCTCGGCAGCGTTTTGCTCGCTCTGGGGAGAGCGAGGCAGCAGAGCGTGGATTTGGAGTGCTTGATAAGGGGCCGGCTGTACCGCGGAGACGCACAACAAGGTAACCGGATGGAAAGTGGAGGAAGGTGCTCTGGCTATAGTGCCTCGGTCGCTACCTTCTCACTTCGCACACTGCCAAGCCCATTACTCCATTTCCCATGCTGCCCTTCACCGTGACAGGAGCTTTAAGTGAGTTGAAAACAAACCCGCAGAGGCACACGGCCTCTGTGTCCTGTCATGGAAAAGTCAAATCAAACAATATCGGTGTTGAAATGCGTTCAAAGGACGCTGCAGGTTGTTGGGTGTGACCAGTCAAAAAAGCCCAAAGGATTATATTTATAATACATCACAAAGATAGCTCTTCACTTTATATATCTCCAAACATTTTGCAGTGAGCACATGCACACAAACTCGCGAAAAGACACATATACGTGTACAGGAACCATCTCTCTGCCATGTCAGTGATGCGGGGCTGTGGCCTGGGAGATTTGTGAGCTCATTTGGAGGCACATTAAAGCTCCCCTCGCTCTAACTTGAAAGAATCTCTCAGCCTTTGGACAATTTTTCATTGTGGAAAGTGCAAAACTCATTACCGCAGTTGACGCTTGGGTATAGATATCGGAGATACATGCATTTTTGAGGGAAGAGCTAGTGTGTGGGAGGAAGGTAACGTCTGTAAATTGGATGTGCCAGCATTTCGGGTGGGTTGGGTGGGGGGGTGTTGGGGGGGGGTTAAAGAAGGAGATGAGCATGCCATTTGAAAAACACTTTTGCTGTTATGATGTAAACGAAATTGTGTGCCATCCATAACAGCAAGTGAGAGAATCTTCCGGAGAGATTTCTCTTTCTCTAATGGAAAATTTTGAGGGAGTTTGACTTCGCTTCTGCAGACGCCTGGATTGTGACAGAGGCAGCATTAAAAGTGAGGGGGGGGGGGGGGGGGAGAGACGACGACTTTGTCAGACTTTATTTCCTCATTAGTGCCCATCCTCACTTCTCCTCATTGACGCGCAAACCCTAAACAAAAAAGGAAAAATACTAGTTTCCTGCGCTCGAACAAAGTGTTCAAAGCGCGAGGCGGATGCGTGTATTCGATGCACCGACAGAGAGAGTATGGGAGCTTTTAGATTAAGTCTTTCGGCTCTTGCTCGCATTGTTCAGCCTACGGTAGCGGCACCCTGAATTCATGGGCTTTAAAAGCCCCCTTTTGCCAGGCAGCCAACAAACGATTAGCAGGGACAATTACCCAGGAAAGGCCTGCCAAGTAAAGAGGGTAAACAAAGAAGGCCCATTAGCTTGTGGAGCCCACCCCGGCTCCACTGGGGACTGTTGTACTGGGCTGCTGGCAGACATATACAGACGTAATGGGATGTTTTCATGTAGCCCCACATGTAAATGCGGTACCTTGACGTGTTAATAGCCAAGCATGCTGACAGGGTTGCTAATTAGTTGGAGGCAAACAAGCACACAAAGAAAGACGGTCCTTTGAGGAGGACCTGCGTGATGTAGAATGAAAAGGGCGGGCGTTGTCGAGAGGTGCCACCTCGTGTTTGATGGAAAGTGAAGCAACTGTAGCTGGCAGATCAACCTGTTTTTAGCAACAGGTGGCTGAATAATAGCAATGGTAAACCAGAAGTGTGGACTGTTCTCCCTCAATAGTTCTTGATCAAAGGCTCTATCCAGAATTGGACAAAAGCTTGTGACCTGTTGCCTCATGGCTAAGTTTGCCTATGTCTATTTAAATGAAAATTCAGCTCACAAGCGGTGCTGTGAAGCTTTTGAAGGCCCTCTTGCAGCAGGTGTTTCTACGGCGACTCTCTATGTTATTGTACCTCAGAATGCCTGTTAGACTTGTAATAGCTGTAATAGTTGGACCCAAACCCGCAAGACGTCTGACTTCTCAGAAGAACAAGCCTCCTATGGTAGCGAACAGAAACAAAGGTACAAAGAATAAAAACTGTATTGGAAGTGTCTCTCAGACAGACCCAGCGGCTCTTCTGCTTTGCGCGCTGAGCTCCAATTTGATAGAAGGTCTATCTTGCTGACAATTTCCAGTGTAAGACTCCGACAGGCTGACTTAACGCTGTCGTGATGTCAACAAGTTACCTCACTGAGCACAACAGTCCCGCTCCCGTGGCGTTTTGCCCCCACACACCCCTATTACTACCCCATCAGCACCCTAACAGCCCCTCCTCCCATTTGAACCGCATTGGCTTTCGGGGGCCCCAGGAGTACAGCGTGGGTAATGTCACAGCCATATTTTATTCATGTAGATGGAGTGTTTGGGTGGCCCTGCTTGAGTCGAGGACACAATCCCTGCTGCCGGTAAACACAAATTTAATGGGCCCGACTGGCTGGGAAGAGCTGCGGCAGCCGGGGAAGATGGCATGTATAAGAAATGAACAACAAGGATGTGTCAGACACGAGAAAAAGCAGCGAGAGGGAAACAGAGGCAGCGTAGCAAATGTCTCCGACTAGCAAAAGGCTAAGGGGGATGACAATGTGCTGGCGTGAGCTCTTGCAGCTCCCCGAGGGTGAAGGTACTGTATGCTGTCCTCTGAAATGCTAGTGCTGGCCCATTTGCCTGTCTGGCACTGTGATACAGACAGAGAATCATGTCGGAGGCTTTACTCCAACATGAAGTGACTTACAGCACCATGTAAGGAACTAGATTTCTTTTTTTTTTTAAATTGCTGGTCTCAGAGTGCTGTTCAGTTGAGCGCACTGAGATATAGAAACCTACATATAAAGTGTCTCTCCTGGACTACATATTGGCAATGTGCCTGTGTGTGTGATGCTTTGTTGTTCCCTATTGTTCCCTAGGCATTTTCTCTCTTTCACTCGCCCTCCTCAACAGAAAGGTCAGAGTGCTCCTTGAACTGGAAGGGATTCAGTGTCTTAAGGACACTTCAGCAGGTCAGATGCTTGACAAAACAGGGGTTTGAACTTGGATCCTTTGGTTGAAGGATGGTCTTCAGTCCAATGTGAATCACTTCCGGTGCTGTGGAGGCTTTGCATTTGTGTCAAATCTCCTAGCAACTACAGCTGGTGCCATCATGGAGGTCAATTGGAGAACTGGCGATTGGAGATACCTGAAAAAGATAGTTGTGGGGTGAGTGTAGATCAATTCAGTAATGTTACAAGTAATGTTCAGTTCAGTAATGTTCAGTAGTAAAGTTAGTAAAAGTTCACTTCAGTAATGTTACAAGTAAAAGTGTCTAAACCTAAACGTTCCACGTTTAGGTTACTGTGACACAGTAAACTGTCTTGTCTTTAGCCCCAGTCTTTACTGCACTATGAGTTGTAGCTTGAAAAGTGTCAGCTCAGTTAACCTGAACAAACTGTTTTGTGTTGTTGTATTATTATTATTGTTGTACAGCGCTTAAACCAGAAATGCACTGGAAGCCTCAGAAACACGAGTTCTCATATCTCCATAGAAGAGATGAAGGCAACTGGTCAACAAGGGGGCCAGAAAATAACTTCATCATTAATTGATAAACTGATCATTAATTAGGTTTATGTATCTGGACAGAATCTGGACTGTTTCCAAATTTGAGGCTACTAAGAAAAAAAAACTACTAAATATCAAGTTTGTGTCCTCAAATGTTACCCAGCAACTTCATCAGTGCAAACTTATAATGGTTAAAGATAGAGGGATGGATCTGGGGAATTAGGACAAGCCTGCAGCCTGAGTTGAGAAGCTGAAAAGTCAGCGGAGCAAAATAGAGCAGACAGTA